>NC_080704.1:69646304-69929234 GCF_030445035.2 Dasypus novemcinctus | reverse complement strand
TATCATCAGTTGGTAGTTGATAGTGGTCCCTCGGTGCCAGGGAGGCTCATCCCCGGGTGTCATGTCCCACGCTGGGGGGAAGGCATTGCATTTACATGCTGAGTTTGGCTTCGAGACTGGCCACATTTGAGTAACATGAAGGCTGACAGGAGGAAATTCCCAGGCACAATTTTGCTCTAGGCCTTGTTCTTATTTTAGGCTTATCAGCTCACAAGCATAGTCATTAGCATCAGGGGCTCACTGTTGAACCCTCACTCCCTCCCGGTCCCCGCCGTTGCACCTGGGAGACTGTCGCTGCTCCCCTAGGGACCACGACAGAGAACCACTGGCCAAGAACCCAGTACTCCCCCTGCTGTGGTTTTTAATTGTTACCACTATGAGTATATCCAAACATTACCATGCACCCTGGACATATGTTCTGTACAGCTCCCTGTCAGCCATATATCACCCGTCAATGGCATCCCATACCAGTATCCCTCCATTGCCATTGCTGAAACACTCTGTGATCCAGAACTCCCCGAAATTTGAAGCCCAATATAATGTAAGCGTCCCTTTCTAGGGAATGGCATATAGCGATGGGTTTAAAGGTTAGATAAAGAACACGTGTTTACTTGGAAAAAATTCTACATCCTATCTTTTTCTTTTTTTTTTCCCCTAATTATTCAGCTTCTCTTCACAGGAGCCCTAGACCACAGCAATGCATATATATAATATACAGCACTCCCATACATCCACCACAAAACCTTTTCCCTTCCACAGTGCTACTCTTACACCCTATTCACATCATATTTACTTAACGTGATGTACAGAGTCTGAGACACTAGCTTTCTAACAAGGTGACCTCTGTGCTTACATTATGGTGCATACTTTAGGATACACAGTTTTTTACATTCTTAGTTATCCTATGTTTTACATTATGGTTTACATTATCAGTCTGTTATCTCCTATATGTTATTGTGTAATATTACATGTTTTATATCCATCCTTGTGTACTCTCAAGAAACTCCTCTCTTACACCCCATTTACCTTGGTTCCACACATTTAACGTCCATTTTCCCTTCCACCTTGGTGCCCACAGTGACAGCCAACCTCCATTTCCTGAGGAGCCACTTCCAGATATAGATGGAATAGTGTTCAGGGCCTAACTTACTCAACTGCCCCAATGCCCTGGGAGCCACCCTTTCTCTCGAGGGATACAGTTCCCTCTATTTGATGGCATTAGTCCTCCGCAGGATGTGGGTCCACCCCCACTCTCACTACTTGGGTTTCTACCCCATGGTGTCACCCACTCTGGCAGAATGAGCATTTAGACATTCCCCAGGAGCCCGTCCTGCATCAGACCCTCCCCTCCGAGCATTCTAAACAGGTAACCCTCTTTATTATATTTTGATATGATTTTCTCGGCATTTTATTCTCCACCAACACCTGACCCTCTCCTGTGTTCGTATGCTACCCCTCCCTTCCCCCACTTTTGGGCAATGTTACCCATCCGTCCCTCCCCAGTCACCCTCAAACCCGCAAAGCCCAACCAAAGGCAACCCCTTGCCCCCCTTTTATCTCTTCTTTGTGTTCATACTTACCACCATCTCGTCTTAAATTCCACCCCTGCAGACATCGGCTCACATCCTTCCTCCAACCTCCGATTTCCTGTAAGCCTATCGTTCAGTCTCTTGCTATCTAGGGCAGCTTGTGTATTTCATATCATTGAGGTCATGTAGTATTTGTCCTTCAATGTCTGGGTTACTTCACTCAACATAAGGTTCTCAAGATTCATTCATGTTATCACATGTGTTTGTAGTGTGTTTGTTCTTACAGCCGAGTAGTATTCCATTGTGTATATACCACATTTTATTGATCCACTCATCTGTTGATGGGCATTTGGGTTGATTCCAACTTTTGGCAATAGTGAACAATGCTGCTATGAACATTGGTGTACAACTATCGGTTTGTGTCCTTGTTTTCAGTTCTGCTGGGTATATACCCAGCAGTGGTATTGCTGGGTCATATGGCAAATCTATGGCTAGTGTTTTGAGAAACCGCCATACTGTCCTCCAGAATGGTTGGATACTTCTGCATTCCCACCAGCAGTGGATGAGTGTTCCCCTTCCTTCACATCCTATCCAGCACATGTATTCTTCTGTTTTTTTCATAGCTGCCAATCTTATGGGTGTAAGATGGTATCTCATTGTAGTTTTGATTTGCATTTCCCTGATAGCTAGAGATTTGGAACATTTTTTCATGTGCTTTTTTGCCATTTGTATTTCTTCTTTGGAGAAGTGTCTATTTAAGTCTTCCAATTTTTTAAATGTGTTGTTTATCTTTTTATTTTCAAGATATAGGAGTTCTTTATATATGCAAGTTATAAGTTTCTTATCAGATATATGATTGCCAAATATTTTCTCCCACTGTGTGGGCTCCCTTTTTACTTTCTTGACAAACTCCTTTGAGGTGCAGAAGGCTTTAATTTTGAGGAAGTCCCATTTATCTATTAGTTCTTTTGCTGCTCGTGCTTTTGGTGAGATATTCAAAAATCCATTTCCTATTACAAGGTCCTATAGATGTTTCCCTACACTGCTTTCTAAGGTTTTTATGGTCTTGATTCTTATATTTAGGTCTTTGATCCATCTTGAGTTGATCTTTGTATAAGGTGTGAGATGGCAATCCTCTTTCATTCTTCTACATATGGCTATCCAGTTCTCCAGACACCATTTGTTGAATAGGCCACTCTCTCCCAGTTGAGAGGGTTTGGTGGCTTTATCGAATATTATGTGGCTGTATATGTGAGGTTGTATATCAGAGCTTTCAATTCGATTCCATTGGTCTATGTGTCTCTCCTTATTCCAATACCATGCTGTTTTCACCACCGTTGCTTTGTAGTATGTTTTGAAGTCAGGGAGTGTGATTCCTTCAATTTCATTTTTCTTTTTCAGTTTGTCTTTGGCTATTCGGGGTCTCTTTCCTTTCCAAATAAATTTCATAGTTAGTTTTTCTAGTTCCTTAAAGAAGGCTGTGTTGATTTTTATTGGGATTGCATTGAATGTTTAGATCAGTTTTGGTAGGATAGACATCTTAATAATGTTCAGTCTTCCTATCCATGAACAAGGAATAGTCTTCCTTTTATTCAGGTCTTCTTTGATTTCCTTGAACAATCTTGTATAGTTCTCGGTGTATAAGTTCTTTACCTCTTTAGTTAAATTTATTCCTAAGTATTTGATTTTTTAATTTACTATTGTGAATGGTATTTGTTTCTTGATTTCCTCCTGTTCTTGCTCATTATTGGTGTACAGAAATGCTACTGATTTTTGCGCATTGATCTTATAACCTGTGACTTTACTAAACCCATTTATGAGCTCTAGAATCTTCGTTGTAGATCTCTCAGGGTTTTCTATGTATAGGATCATGTCATCTGCAAATAATGAAATTTTGACTTCTTCCTTTCCAATTTGAATGACTTTTTTTTCTGGTTCTTGCCTCAGTGCTCGAGCAAGTAATTCTAAGACAATGTTAAATAGGAGCGGAGACAGTGGGCATCCTTGTCTTGTTCCTGAGTTTAGAGGGAAGGAGTCTAGGATTTCTCCATTGTAAACAATATTGGCTTTAGGTTTTTCATATATACTCTTTATCATGTTCAAAAAATTTCCTTGTATTCCAATCTTTTGGAGTGTTTTTATCAAGAAAGGGTGCTGTATTTTGTCAAATGCTTTTTCTGCATCAATAGATATAATCATGTGATTTTTTTCCTTCAATCTGTTTATATGGTGTATTACGTTGATTGATTTTCTTATGTTGAACCATCCTTGCATACCTGGGATGAATCCCACTTCGTCGTGGTGTATAATACATTTAATGTGTTGTTGAATACGATTAGCAAGTATTTTGTTAAGTATTTTTGTGTCTAGGTTCATTAGAGAAATTGGTCTGTAATTTTCCTTTCTTGTGATGTCTTTGTTTGGCTTTGGTACTAGGGTAATGTTGGCATCATAGAAGGAGTTGGGTAATGTTCTTTCTGGGTCGATTTTTTTGGAATAGTTTCAGCAGGATTGGTGTCAGTTCTTTCCGGAATGTTTTGTAGAATTCACCTGTGAAGCCATCTGACCCTGGGCTCTTCTTAGTTGGGAGATTTTTAATAACTGATTCTATCTCTCTGCTTGTGATTAGTTTGTTAAGATCACCAATTTCTTCTTTTGTCAATATGGGCTGCTTATGTGTTTCTAGGAATTTGTCCATTTCCTCTAGATTGTCATTTTTGTTGGAATATAGTTTTTCAAAATATCCTCTTATGATAGTCTTTATTTCTGTGGGGTCAGTGGTGATATTGCCTTTCTCATTTCTTATTTTGTGTATTTGCATCTTCTCTCTTTTTTTCTTTGTTAGTGTCGCTAAAGGTTTGTCAATTTTGTTAATCTTCTCAAAAAACCAGCTCTTGGTCTTGTTTATCTGTTCAAGTGCTTTCTTATTTTCTATTTCATTTAGTTCTGCTCTTATCTTTGTTATTTCCTTCCTTCTTCTTCCTGTTGGGTTACTTTGTTGTTGTTTTTCTAATTCCTTCAAATGTGCAGTTAGTTCTTCAATTTTTGCTCTTTCTTCTTTTTTGATATATGAATTTATGGCTATAAACTATCCTCTCAGTACTGCTTTTGCAACATTCCATGAATTTTGGTATGTTGTGTTATCATTATCATTTGTTTCAAGGTAGTCATTGATTTCTTTTGAGATTTCCTCTTTGACCCACTGTTTTTCTAAGAGTGTGCTGTTTAATTTCCAAATCGTGGTGTGAAATCTGGGCTTCTGTCCCTTGCAAATCTCCAGCTTGACTCCACTGTGGTCAGAGATAATGTTTTGTATGATTTCAATCTTTCTGAATTCGTTCAGCCTTTCTTTGTGGTCTAGCATATGATCTATCTTGGAGAATGATCCATGTGTGCTTCAGAAAAATGTATATCCTGCTGTGTTTGGGTGTAGCGATCTATATATGTCTATTAGATCCAGCTCCTCTAATATACTGTTCAGATGTTTTGTTTCTTTGGTGATTCTCTTTTGAGATGTTCTGTCCAGAGTTGATAGTGGTGTATTAAAATCCCCCACTATAATTGTAGATGTATCTATTGTTTCACTTAGTTTTTCCAGCGTTTGCCTGACATATTTAGAGGCACCCTTGGTAGGGGCATAAATATTTATGATTGTTCGATCTTCTTGACAGATTTTCCCTTTCACTAAAATGTAGTATCCTTCTTTGTCTCTCACAATTGTTTCACATTTAAAGTCTATTTTGTCTGATACTAATATAGCGACTCCTGCCTTTTTTTGGTTATTGTTAGCTTGTATGATTGTTTTCCAGCCATTCACTTTCAATCTCCATGCGTCTCTGGGTCTAAGATGTGTCTCTTGTAGACAGCATACGGATGGATCATATTTCCTTATCCAATGTCCCAGTCTGAATCTTTTGATAGGTGAGTTTAATCTGTTGACATTCAGTGTTATTACTATCAAGGAAGTATTTGTGTTAGCCATATTTTGATTGGATTTGTGTTTGTCATATTTTGTTTGTATATATATTTTTTTGTCTTTTTGGTTGTTGTTGTTGGTCTTATACTTTCCTCCAACTCTGCCTTTCCTGTTTTTTTCCTTTCTTCCTGCAGAACTCCCTTTAGAATTTCTTGAAGGGGAGGTTTCTTGTTGGTATACTCTTTCAGTTTCTGTTTGTCTGCGAATATTTTGAATTCTCCATCATGTTTGAATGGTAGTTTAGCTGGATAGAGTATTCTTGGATGGAAATTTTTTTCCTTTAGTACCTTGACTATATCATACCACTGCCTTCTTGCCTCCATGGTTTCAGAAGAGAAATCAGCACTTAATCTAATTGAGTTTCCCTTGTATGTGATGGTTTTCTTTTCTCTTGCTGATTTTAGGATTTTCTCTTTGTCTTGAGCATTGGATAATTTGACAAGTATATGTCTTGCGGCGGGCCTGTTGGGGTTTATGACTTGTGGAGTGCGCTGTGCTTCTTAGATATGTACATCTTTCTCTTTCAATAGATTTGGGAAGTTTTCAGCCATTATTTCCTGCAACACTCTTTCTGACCCCTTTCCCTTCTCTTCACCTTCTGGAATGCCTATAATACGTATGTTTGAGCGTTTTGCATTGTCATTCAGGTCCCTAAGTCCTAATTGGATTTTTTCTATCTTCTTATTGACCCCTTCTACTATCTGTTTGATTTCTGATGTACTGTCTTCCACATCACTAATTCTCTGCTCTGTCTCTTCTAGTCTGCTGATATTTGCTGCAAGTGTATTTTTGATTTCTTGAACTGTGGTGTTCATTCCCATCATATCTGTTATATTTTTGCGTATGTCTGCAATTTCCCCTCCAAGTGATGTCTTCATGTTGTTAACCTCTTTCATTACTTCGTCAAATTTGTCGGTGATAAATGTTCTGAGATCTTTCATTGCTTGTGCCAAGTTTTGCTCCCCTTCTTGATTATTGGTTTGTTGATTGGATTCAGCCATGTTTTCCTGATTACTGGTTTGGTTTGTAGATTTTTGTTGCTTTCTGGTCATCTCTTTATCTTGACAGATTTAATCAGTTCCTTAGCTTCTTTGTCTGCTCTTGGAGGTTAATTAGCTGTTATTTTTGCATAGGTGTTATATCTTCTCTTTGTCACTCTTTTCTTCTTATTCTAGTTTCTTGTTGTTGGTTAAGTTCTCTTTAAAGGAAAGTATATTAATGTTGGGGAAAGGCAATTGTGTAAGCTAGGGAAAAGTGTAAAGTAGTATTGGTGATATATGTTAACAAAGCAAGAATATGAGATCTGGGAGGATGGAGGTTAGATTCATGTAAATTTTGTAGAGTTATAGCAGTAGGTAGAGTACCTATTATGAGGTAGATGATTGAATATGGGAGGAATATGGTATGAGCTAAGAAGCTATTGATTTCGTGAGAGAGGGAAAGAGAAAAAAAAGGTAATAGTTTCGAGAGTGGATAACAGACAGAAAACAAAACATAGGTATTAGAAATTAAGACTTAGACCCTTCGTGGATCGAAGAAAGGGAGGTGGGAGGTGGAATATAGGAGAGCCAGTAGATGGTGATGGATATCAAGATATAGGGGAAAGAGGATAGTGTAGGTAGCCTAAATCAGTTCACACAGAAATGAGGCAGTGAAGGATGAGAAAACCCAGCGAATGTGAGGTGTTTCCTGCCGCACCTATTGTATAATTGAGTTAAAATAAACTAAGTAGAATATGAGGGACAAGAGGGAGAGAGACAACAGAAAAAAGGGAGAAAAAAAAGGGGGGGGAGGAAGCGACAAGAGGAAGAAAGGAAAAGAGGGTGGGCAAGGGGTGGGGAACAGGTAGGGAAAAGAAAAAAAAAAAACAAAACAGATATACACGAACCAGAATTAAAACACCCACTACACAGCACCTACCACACACACAAAAAACCTTAAATAACTGAGTAAAAAAAGACTTTGGGGGATACACTGTGAGAGAAGACTAGGGGATAATGCGGTGTTAGCAATCAGGAAATTGAAAAAAGTAAAGAATAAGTCACAATGAAAATAAAAACAAAACAAAATGAAATGATAAAGAAAAAACACCAACGTTGAAGGCTAGGGCATTTAAGGACCACAGATGGACCTCAGTGCGTGATGGATTCAGGGATGGAAAGTCTGAGATATTGAGGACTCAAGAGGTGTGAGTCTCTGTAGTGTTGGCCACCAGAATTTAGGGAATTCAGACCTGGCAGCCTCCAATCTGGTCAACAGGAAGCCTGGGAGCCCCGCAGTGTAACACAGCCCTCAGGGATCCCCACAGCTGGGTGCCAACCCTATGGGGGAAGTCAGATCCGCAAACTCTATATTGTGACTGAACCCTGCAATTCACTTACTTTGCTGGAGTCACTGGTACGTTATCTTTCACTTCAGCTTTTGGACAGCTCCTGTCCTGTGATTCCAAACCACTACCACTAGATGGTGCCTCTACACCGCAGCCACTTTACTAGTACAGATCCGAAGCCCGGCCTGTGACGCCGAAAACAGATTCGAAAATCGCAATTCTCAAGCTTCGCAGAATATTCCCTAATCGGCTTCCAGACGTGTCCCCCCCCCTTGCCGCAGCCTAGAACAATTTTCAAATTACTTCTCTTTATTGCCTACAGCGTATTTGGGTTGGAGAATGGTTGCCAGGCTTTTGGGGGTGGGGCTTCATGCGGAAGCGCTATTGTTTATATTCTCACTCAAAAGTTTCTCCCGCTTCACAACAAAACACCGTCTATCTTCCCAAATCGATCCACAAAGGCGATCTATCACATCAATCTGTCAACAGTTTGCTCAGAGCTCACAAACTCCTTAGCCCTTCAGAGCCATCCAAAAGTGGAACCCCAGGACAGGACCGCGGTTCCCCCCACCCCCAACAGGGAGGAGCCCGTGCACAGGTCTCACCTGCGGGCAATATAACCCAAATTATATCTACTAGACCAATCCTCTCCATTACCTTTCCACCCAATCGATGTCCCGGCACTTCTGCCCTGCAAAATCCTGAAAAAGCCTCGCCTTGGGGACCCTGCAGCCACGCCCAGCCGTCTCATCCCGGGACAGACCACAAAGGCAAGTTCACTCAGCGACCATCTTGTCTCCTCCCCCCCCTTATATTTTTATGTGGCATCTGTATAATCTATTTTTTAAAAAAAAAGAAAGAAGAAAATCACCTCCAAACATCAAAGAATCCCCATTTCCTTTGAGGTTCAGCTGAGCCCTCCAGTTTGCCATCTTTTCAGTGGTCAATTTTAGGATATGCAACACAAGCACAGGTTCTGGAATCACCAGAAAGGCATAGAGATAGATGGAGAAGGAAGCTACTCAGGTAGGTTACAGTACACAGAAGGCACCTCAAACCCTCAAGAGGCACCTTTGGGTCCCTGACATTCCAAGAGTCAGACCACAGGGAATTAAGCCCCATTTGCTGCTCTGTGCTGAGGGTGTTGTCTTTTGGCATAGAATGTATACTATTGCTTGACTGGGCTGTCTTCATGTAAATTTCCCCTAAAGAGTGACAATGATGTAGAGGAGAGGGGAGGGTCTAGGATTCTGGGATGAGAGACATAATACCACAAACTTGGGGTGTGTAATGAGCAGGAGTTGTGAAGAAATAGAGGTTGAAGTAATGACTTGCCCTTACCATCCCTACCCTCAACACTGTCCAGTCATGATATCTGCATATTAAAAACTGGACAGCTTTGAGACAACCAGGAGGACGGCAGTGGAGTAAGTAGCTCCCAGAGTCAGCTTCTGCTACAGGGCAGTTAGTAAACACCAGAGCTATCTGGAGCTAGCTGAAGTACCTGTTTGGGGGCTCCAGGAGACTAGAAGAACATCCTGCCACATCCCTGAAGGAATGGAAGGAGGAGACTGCCCACCAGCAGAGAAGATTCATAAGTAGAGCACTCCAAGCCATGGATGCTGGTTCCCATCCTCCACTGGAGGCACAAGCCACCTAGAGAGCTGTCCTGTGACTGGAATTGAAAGCTCTACTTCACGAAAATGGGGGAGGAAGAGACGGTTGGGCACCAACATCAGATACTGATCAGTAAATTCAGTGGGCAAAGATATAATTCTGAAAACAGCTAAAATTTAAGCCTGTCCAAAGCAGAAAGAGGCCAGTAGCTGCCATCTTAACTGTGTCTGGCATGAGGGGAAGTGAGGTGGACAGAAAATCACAGTACTGTTAGGGACTGCCTTCTTTCCATGAAGATCAGATTGCAGGTCTAGCATAAGCCCGAGCCACACCTCTGGGAGGGAGGAAGCTGGGGGAACCTGCACCAGCCTTTCTGGGAAATTACTGGCCAAGCTGCAGAGGCTAGTGAATGTCCTACATTGTCAGCACAAGCTGCCCCAGGAGCTAGTCTGTGGCTGGAATTGAAAGTTCCATTTCCCAAAAACAGGGGAGTTAGGAGATGGTTGGCCACTAACTTTGGCCTCTGATAAGTAGACTTGGCTGGATAAGGTATAACCATAGGAACAGCTAGGGTGTGAATTTGTCCAAGTTGCAAAAAGGCTGGTGGCCACCATTTTGACTCCACCCCCAGCCTGACGGGAAGCTGGGCTGACCAAAAATCACGGTGAAGGTAGGAACTGATTGTTTTTACCCAGTCCTAGCCTAGGCGTCAGCCCCACCTCTGGCAGGGAGGAGGCTTGTGGACCCTACACCAGCCTATCCAGGTAACTTCAGGTAACTTTGGCTGAATAATTGGAAGTCTACTTGGGCAACTGCAGTCATTTTGGACCAGCACTGCATAGATTGCTGCCCACACCTGCAGCATCATCCCCACCACAGGCAGGAAAGAATTTGGCATAAAGCCTCATCTGTCTCTCTGGGCAACTGCAGCCTGGGCCTGCACAACTTGGATTATCCCACATAGCTGAGACTCTGACCTAACCCTGGCAAAGGAGAAAGTTGGGAGAAGCTACATTGGTCCCTGTGGCAATGAGGGCAGTTTGAGACTACACGTCATATAGCACCAACTTAATCTTTGGATCCTACTGCACAATCAGCAAAGGAGAATGGGCAGGAAGCCCTAAACTAAAGAGAAAAGCTGCACCCAGTATTAATACTCTAGTAAGCCAGATGCCAAGACAAAAACCAAAAATTACAATCCACACCAAGAAACAGGAAGCTATGTCCCAATTAAAGGAACAAGATAAGCCTCCAGATGATATAAAGGAGTTGAGACAACTAATCGTAGATGTTCAAACAAATTTCCCTAAAAAATTCAGTGACATGACTAAAGAGATTAAGAATATTAAGAAGACTGAATGAGCACAAAGAAGAATTGGAAAACATACATAGAAAAAGAGCAGATCTTATGGGAATGAAAGGTGCAATAAATGAAATTTTAAAAACATTGGAATCATGTAATAACAGATTTGAGGAGGTAGAAGAAAGGATTGGTGAGCTTGAAGAAATGGCCTCTGAAAGAGAACATAAAATGGAACAGATGAGGAAAAGAATGGAAAAAATTGAAAAAGTTCTCAGGGAACTAAATGACAGCAAATGACATGCAAATACATGTCATGGGTGTCCCAGAAGGAGAAGAAAAGGGAAAAGGGTAGAAAGAATATTTAAAGAAATAATGCTAGGAAATCCCCCAACTCTACTGCAGAAAATAGATACCCATGTTCAAGAAGCACAACGTACTCCCCCCGAAAAAATCTGAGAAGACCAACTCCGAGACACATACTAATCAGAATGTCAAATGCCAAAGACAAAGAGAGAATTCTGAGAACAGCAAGAGAAAAGCAATGCATAACATATAAGGGAAACCCAATAAGATTAAGTGCTGATTTCTCACCAGAAACAATAGAGGTAAGAAGATAGAGGTATGATGCATTTAAGATATGACAAGAGTGAAACTTCCAGCCAAGAATCTTATATGCAGCAAGATTGTCTTTAAAAAATGAGGATGAGATTAGAATTAGATTATTTATTAATAAACAGAAACTGGGAGAATTACTAAGCAAGAGACCAGATTTTCAGGAAATACTAAAGGGTATGCTAGAGCCTAAAAAGCAAAGACAGGAGAGAAAGGCCTGTAAGAGAGTCTAGAAATGAAGATTATATCAATAAAAGTAGGAAAAAGTGTCAAAAGAGTGGGGAAAATAAAATATGACAGGTAAAACTCAAATACAAATAAACTTAGCCAATGATGTATAGCACTTGTATTCAGAAAATTGCAACTCAATCTTAAAAGAAATTTTAAAAAGGCCTAAATAACAGGAAGAACATTCATGTTAATGGATTGGAAGACTAAATATCATACAGATGTCAATTCTACTCAAATTGATATACAGATTCAATGCAATCCCAATAAATATTCTACCTGTATTTTTTAATTGAAAACATGATTGTCAAATTTATTTGAAAGGGTAAGGGGTCCTGAATGGACAGAACCATCTTAAAAAGGAAAAGCAAACTCTCATCTCCAGACTTTAAATTATATTACCAAGCTATCGTGTAAAAACAGCCTTTCACTGGCATAAAGACAGACACATAGACCAATGTAACCAAATTGATGGTTCAGAAACAGACCCTCACATGCATGGTCAAGTGATTTTTGACCAGCCTGTCAAACACACACAGCTCAGGCAGAACAGTCCACTCAACAAATGGTGCTGAAAGAACTGGATGTCCATAGCTAAATGACGGAAAGAGGACCTCTATCTCACACCTTATCCAAAATTTAACTCAAAATCGATAAAAAAAAACTAAATATAAACGCAAGAACCATAAAGCCTTTATAAGAAATTGTAGGAAAATATTTTCAAGTCCTGGTGGTAGGTGGTGGATTCTTAAAGGAGGTAAGAGGAGAAATGAGATGGACTACCGATGTTTAATATATGTAAAGTTTTAATTAGCTTTAATGTAAGTGTGGAAATGTATTGAGTGGGTGGTAACAAATAATGAGTAACACCCAGTTTATAAATGGAGATGTGGTTTAAAATGGTAGTCTAGGTATGCAAATGCCATTTGACATAATGCTAGAGAATAATATAGGAAGTGAGTAGCACAGTAAACCAAGAGGAGGATGAGAATTGTGGTTAATGGTACAGATGCAAGAGTGTCCTTTGGGAGCTAGAGAAAATGTACTTCACTACTGCAGGGTGTTGGGAATGTGGAGGAGCATGGGAAAAATATAACTGGAGGAACCTATGGACTGTGGTTAGCAGTAATAATGTAATATGCTTGCACTATGACAAAAATGTACTGTTTTGATAATGGGGCAGTATGGAGAATGTGTGCCAAATGTGCACTCTGGATGTGGTAACAATCAGATGATATTATTTGATCTGTAACAAAGGTTCCCCCACAGTGTGGTGTGTTGATAGATGCATGTTGTCTGGGAATTCTGCACATGTGCATGATTGTTTCATAAGTTTACAACTTCTGTCATAAAAATGTATTAAATATAATAATAGGGGGGGGGCAAGATGGCGGCTGAGTGAACATCCCTGTTAGAGTCTTCTGCAGGGAATCGGCTGGGCGGCGTTGGAGACTCTTTGGGACCGGATTGTTTCGGGATTTTTGCTGGTCCGGAGGTGTCTGGACATCGATTTGGAGGGAAGGTAACAGAGAGGATTCGTCTGTGAAATATACACGGAGATCCCAGCTACCTGCAGAGGATTCCCTTCTTGGGTAGGCGGAGACGAGGCATCTAGCCCCGCTCGGTGGGGCTGAGCCAGGCCGGGCCGGGCCGCGGTAGCGTTTGGAGCCGGGCGGGGCCGGTGCAGGCCCCGGCTGCGGGCCGCGGTAGCGCTTGGAGCCGGGCGGGGCCGGTGCAGGCCCCGGCTGCGGGCCGCGGTAGCGTTTGGAGCCGGGCGGGGCCGGTGCAGGCCCCGGCTGCGGGCCGCGGTAGCGCTTGGAGCCGGGCGGGGCCGGTGCAGGCCCCGGCTGCGGGCCGCGGTAGCGCTTGGAGCCGGGCGGGGCCGGTGCAGGCCCCGGCTGCGGGCCGCGGTAGCGCTTGGAGCCGGGCTGGGCCGGTGCAGGCCCCGGCTGCGGGCCGCGGTAGCGCTTGGAGCCGGGCGGGGCCGGTGCAGGCCCCGGCTGCGGGCCGCGGTAGCGCTTGGAGCCGGGCGGGGCCGGTGCAGGCCCCGGCTGCGGGCCGCGGTAGCGCTTGGAGCCGGGCGGGGCCGGTGCAGGCCCCGGCTGCGGGCCGAGGTAGCGCTTGGAGCCGGGCGGGGCCGGTGCAGGCCCCGGCTGCGGGCCGAGGTAGCGCTTGGAGCCGGGCGGGGCCGGTGCAGGCCCCGGCTGCGGGCCGCGGTAGCGCTTGGAGCCGGGCGGGGCCGGTGCAGGCCCCGGCTGCGGGCCGCGGTAGCGCTTGGAGCCGGGCGGGGCCGGTTCAGGCCCCGGCTGCGGGCCGCGGTAGCGTTTGGAGCCGGGCGGGCCCGGGTCAGGCCGCGGCGGGTACGGAGCCGGGCAGGGCCGGTCCAGGCCGCGGTGGCGGGAGGTGGATGCCGGAGCCGGCTGGGCCGCTGTAGCGAGCGGAGCTGGGCGGAGCCAGGCCAGGCCAAGGCGGCGTGAGGAGCCAGGCAGAGCCGGTCCAAGCCTCCGCGGCGGGCGGAGCCGGGCCTGCGGAGGGGTTTCTGTTTTTTTTTGTTTTTTTTTGTTTGTTTGTTTGTTTGTTTGTTTTTTTTAATTTTACTTAAATTTTTTTTTTTTTTTTTTTTTTTGAGCATCTGCAGTACTGGGGAGTTCGTGGGCCCTGGGCGGCCTATTGGGGGTTTGTGGGAAGGGAGGTGCTTGCAGACCCATTTGGGCAGACAGACGGGGGGGTTTTAGGGCAAAGCGGGGGGAAGTTGTTGTTTTAGATAGTGTTGCAATTGTGACACGTGTGTACCTGTATCTCTCTTCTCCCTATCCGTTCCCCACCGTTTGCCCATCCTCTTTTTCTTTCTTCCTTTCTTCTTGCCTTTCTTTTTTCTCTATTATAATTAGTTTGTTTTTTTTTTTTGTTTGTTTTTTTTTCGGTTTTCTCTTTCCCTCTTGTCCCTCATCTTCCACTTATTTTTACTTTAATTCAAGTATACAATAGGTGCTACAGGGAACACCTCACATTTGCTGGGTTTTCCCATCCTCCACTGCCTCATTTCTGTGTGAACTGATTTAGGCTACCTACACTATCCCCCTTCCCCTGCATCTTGATATCCACTATCATCTACTGTCTCTCCTATATTCCACCCCCCACCTCCCGTTCTTTGATCCACAAAGTGTCTAACTCTTAATTTCTAATACCTTTGTTCTGTTTTCTGTCTATTATCCACTCTTGAAACTATTACCTTTCTTTTCTTTTTCCCTCTCTCATGAAAACAATAGCTGTGTAGTTCATACCATATTCCTCCCAAATTCAGTCATCAACTTCATAAAAGGTACTCTACCTACAGCTATAACTCTATACAATCTACATGAATCTAACCTCCATCCTTCCAGATCTCATATTCCTGCTTTATTAACATACATCACCAAAACAACTTTACACTTTTCCCTTGCTTACACAATTGCCTTTCCCCAACACTAATACTTTCCTCTAAAGTGAACTTAACCAACAACAAGTAACTAGAATAAGAAGAAAAAAGTGACAAAGAGAAGATATAACACCTGTGCAAAAATAACAACTAATTAACCTCCAAGAGCAGACAAAGAAGCTAAGGAACTGATTAAATTCGTCAAAATAAAGAGATGACCAGAAAGCAACAAAAATCTACGAACCAAACCAATAATCAGGAAAACATGGCTGAATCCAATCAACAAACCAATAATCACGAAGGGGAGCAAAACTTGGCACAAGCAATGAAAGATCTCAGAACATTTATCACCGACAAATTTGATGCAGTAATGAAAGAGGTTAACAACATGAAGACATCACTTGGAGGGGAAATTGCAGACATACGCAAAAACATAACAGATATGATGGGAATGAACACCACAGTTCAAGAAATCAAAAATACACTTGCAGCAAATATTAGCAGACTAGAAGAGACAGAGCAGAGAATTAGTGATGTGGAAGACAGTACATCAGAAATCAAACAGATAGTAGAAGGGGTCAATAAGAAGATAGAAAAAATCCAATTAGGATTTAGGGACCTGAATGACAATGCAAAACGCTCAAACATACGTATTATAGGCATTCCAGAAGGTGAAGAGAAGGGAAAGGGGTCAGAAAGAGTGTTGCAGGAAATAATGACTGAAAACTTCCCAAATCTACTGAAAGAGACAGATGTACATATCCAAGAAGCACAGCGCACTCCACAAGTCATAAACCCCAACAGGCCCACCCCAAGACATATACTTGTCAAATTATCCAATGCTCAAGACAAAGAGAAGATCCTAAAAGCAGCAAGAGAAAAGAAAACCATCACATACAAGGGAAGCTCAATTAGATTAAGTGCTGATTTCTCTTCTGAAACCATGGAGGCAAGAAGACAGTGGTATGATATAGTCAAGGTACTAAAGGAAAAAAATTTCCAACCAAGAATACTCTATCCAGCTAAACTAGCATTCAAACATGATGGAGAGTTCAAAATATTCGCAGACAAACAGAAACTGAAAGAGTATACCAACAAGAAACCTCCCCTTCAAGAAATTCTAAAGGGAGTTCTGCAGGAAGAAAGGAAAAAAACAGGAAAGGCAAAGTTGGAGGAGAGTATAAGACCAACAACAACAACAAAAAAGACAAAAAAAAAATATACAAACAAAATATGACAAACACAAATCCAATCAAAATATGGCTAACACAAATAATTCCTTGATAGTAATAACACTGAATGTCAATGGATTAAACTCACCTATCAAAAGATTCAGACTGGGACACTGGATAAGGAAATATGACCCATCCATATGCTGTCTACAAGAGACACATCTTAGACCCAGAGACGCATGGAGATTGAAAGTAAAAGGCTGGAAAACAATCATACAAGCTAACAATAACCAAAAAAAGGCAGGAGTAGCTATATTAATATCAGACAAAATAGACTTTAAATGTGAAACAATTGTGAGAGACAAAGAAGGATACTACATTTTAGTCAAAGGGAAAATCTGTCAAGAAGATCGAACAATCATAAATATCTATGCCCCTAACAAGGGTGCCTCTAAATACGTCAGGCAAACGCTGGAAAAACTAAGTGAAAGAATAGATACATCTACAATTATAGTGGGGGATTTTAATACACCACTATCAATTCTGGACAGAACATCTCAAAAGAGAATCACCAAAGACACAAAACATCTGAATAGTATATTAGAGGAGCTCGATCTAATAGACATATATAGATCGCTACACCCAAACACAGCAGGATATACATTTTTCTCAAGCGCACATGGATCATTCTCCAAGATAGATCATATGCTAGGCCACAAAGAAAGGCTGAACGAATTCAGAAAGATTGAAATCATACAAAACATTATCTCTGACCACAGTGGAGTCAAGCTGGAGATTTGCAAGGGAAAGAAGCCCAGATTTCACACCACGATTTGGAAATTAAACAGCACACTCTTAGAAAAACAGTGGGTCAAAGAGGAAATCTCAAAAGAAATCAATGACTACCTTGAAACAAATGATAATGATAACACAACATACCAAAATTTATGGGATGCAGCAAAAGCAGTACTGAGAGGGAAGTTTATAGCCATAAATTCATATATCAAAAAAGAAGAAAGAGCAAAAATTGAAGAACTAACTGCACATTTGAAGGAATTAGAAAAACAACAACAAAGTAACCCAACAGGAAGAAGAAGGAAGGAAATAACAAAGATAAGAGCAGAACTAAATGAAATAGAAAATAAGAAAGCACTTGAACAGATAAACAAGACCAAGAGCTGGTTTTTTGAGAAGATTAACAAAATTGACAAACCTTTAGCAACACTAACAAAGAAAAAAAGAGAGAAGATGCAAATACACAAAATAAGAAATGAGAAAGGCGATATCACCACTGACCCCACAGAAATAAAGACTATCATAAGAGGATATTTTGAAAAACTATATTCCAACAAAAATGACAATCTAGAGGAAATGGACAAATTCCTAGAAACACATAAACAGCCCATATTGACAAAAGAAGAAATTGATGATCTTAACAAACCAATCACAAGCAGAGAGATAGAATCAGTTATTAAAAATCTCCCAACTAAGAAGAGCCCAGGGCCAGATGGCTTCACAGGTGAATTCTATAAAACATTCCGGAAAGAACTGACACCAATCCTGCTGAAACTATTCCAAACCATCGAAACAGAAAGAACATTACCCAACTCCTTCTATGATGCCAACATTACCCTAGTACCAAAGCCAAACAAAGACATCACAAGAAAGGAAAATTACAGACCAATTTCTCTAATGAACCTAGACGCAAAAATACTTAACAAAATACTTGCTAATCGTATTCAACAACACATTAAACGAATTATACACCACGACCAAGTGGGATTCATCCCAGGTATGCAAGGATGGTTCAACATAAGAAAATCAATCAACGTAATACACCATATAAACAGATTGAAGGAAAAAAATCACATGATTATATCTATTGATGCAGAAAAAGCATTTGACAAAATACAGCACCCTTTCTTGATAAAAACACTCCAAATGATTGGAATACAAGGAAATTTTTTGAACATGATAAAGAGTATATATGAAAAACCTAAAGCCAATATTGTTTACAATGGAGAAATCCTAGACTCCTTCCCTCTAAACTCAGGAACAAGACAAGGATGCCCACTGTCGCCGCTCCTATTTAACATTGTCTTAGAAGTACTTGCTCGAGCACTGAGGCAAGAACCAGAAATAAAAGGCATTCAAATTGGAAAGGAAGAAGTCAAAATTTCATTATTTGCAGATGACATGATCCTATACATAGAAAACCCTGAGAGATCGACAACGAAGATTCTAGAACTCATAAATGAGTTTAGTAAAGTCGCAGGTTATAAGATCAATGCGCAAAAATCAGTAGCATTTCTGTACACCAATAAGGAGCAAGATCAGGATGAAATCAAGAAACAAATACCATTCACAATAGTAAATAAAAAAATCAAATACTTAGGAATAAATTTAACTAAAGAGGTAAAGAACTTATACACTGAGAACTATACAAGATTGTTCAAGGAAATCAAAGAAGACCTAAATAAATGGAAGACTATTCCTTGTTCATGGATAGGAAGACTGAACATTATTAAGATGTCTATCCTACCAAAATTGATCTACACATTCAATGCAATCCCAATAAAAATCAATGCAGCCTTCTTTAAGGAACTAGAAAAACTAACTATGAAATTTATTTGGAAAGGAAAGAGACCCCGAATAGCCAAAGACATACTGAAAAAGAAAAACGAAATTGGAGGAATCACACTACCTGACTTCAAAACATACTATAAAGCTACGGTGGTGAAAACAGCATGGTATTGGCATAAGGAGAGACATATAGACCAATGGAATCGAATTGAAAGCTCTGATATAGAACCTCACATATACAACCACATAATATTCGATAAAGCCACCAAACCCTCTCAACTGGGAGAGAGTGGCCTATTCAACAAATGGTGTCTGGAGAACTGGATAGCCATATGTAGAAGAATGAAAGAGGATTACCATCTCAAACCTTATACAAAGATCAACTCAAGATGGATCAAAGACCTAAATATAAAAGCCAAGACCATAAAAACCTTAGAAAGCAGTGTAGGGAAACATCTACAGGACCTTGTAATAGGTAATGGATTTATGAATATCTCACCAAAAGCACGAGCAGCAAAAGAACTAATAGATAAATGGGACTTCCTCAAAATTAAAGCCTTCTGCACCTCAAAGGAGTTTGTCAAGAAAGTAAAAAGGGAGCCCACACAGTGGGAGAAAATATTTGGCAATCAGATATCTGATAAGAAACTTATAACTTGCATATATAAAGAACTCCTACATCTTGAAAATAAAAAGATAAACAATCCATTTAAAAAATGGGAAAAAGACTTAAACAGACACTTCTCCGAAGAAGAAATACAAATGGCAAGAAAGCACATGAAAAAATGTTCCAAATCTCTAGCTATCAGGGAAATGCAAATCAAAACCACAATGAGATACCATCTTACACCCATAAGATTGGCAGCTATGAAAAAAACAGAAGAATACAAGTGCTGGAGAGGATGTGAAGGAAGGGGAACACTCATCCACTGCTGGTGGGAATGCAGAAGGATCCAACCATTCTGGAGAACAGTATGGCGGTTTCTCAAAAAACTAGCCATAGATTTGCCATATGACCCAGCAATACCACTGCTGGGAATATACCCAGCAGAACTGAAAACAAGAACACAAACCAATATATGTACACCAATGTTCATAGCAGCATTGTTCACTATTGCCAAAAGTTGGAATCAACCCAAATGCCCATCAACAGACGAGTGGATCAATAAAATGTGGTATATACACACAATGGAATACTACTCGGCTGTAAGAAGAAACACACTACAAACACATGTGATAACATGGATGAATCTTGAGAACCTTATGTTGAGTGAAGCAACCCAGACATTGAAGGACAAATACTATATGACCTCAATGATATGAAATAAACAAGCTGCCCTAGATAGCAAGAGACTGAACGATAGGCTTGCAGGAAATTGGAGGGTGGAGGAAGGATATGAGCCGATGTCTGCAGGGGTGGAATTTAAGACGAGATGGTGGTAAGTATGAACACAAAGAAGAGATAAAAGGGGGGCAAGGGGTTGCCTTTGCTTGGGGCTTTGCGGGTTTGAGGGTGGCTGGGGAGGGACGGGTGGGTAACGTTGCCCAAAAGTGGGGGGAGGGAGGGGTAGCATACGAACCAGGAGAGGGTCAGGTGTTGGTGGAGAGTAAAATGCCGAGAAAATCATATCAAAATATAATAAAGAGGGTTACCTGTTTAGAATGCTCGGAGGGGAGGGTCTGATGCAGGACGGGCTCCTGGGGAATGTCTAAATGCTCATTCTGCCAGAGTGGGTGACACCATGGGGTAGAAACCCAAGTAGTGAGAGTGGGGGTGGACCCACATCCTGGGGAGGACTAATGCCATCCAATAGAGGGAACTGTATCCCTCGAGAGAAAGGGTGGCTCCCAGGGCATTGGGGCAGTTGAGCAAGTTAGGCCCTGAACACTATTCCATCTATCTCTGGAAGTGGCTCCTCAGGAAACGGAGGTTGGCTATCACTGAGGGCACTAAGGTGGAAGGGAAAATGGACGTTAAATGTGTGGAACCAAAGTAAATGGGGGGTAAGAGAGGAGTTTCTTGAGAGTACACAAGGATGGATATAAAACATGTAATATTACACCATAACATATAGGAGATGACGGACTGATAATGTAAACCATAATGTAAAACATAGGATAACTAAAAATGTAAAGAACTGTGTATCCTAAAGTATGCACCATAATGTAAATACAGATGTCACCTTGTTAGAAAGCTAATGTCTCAGACTCTGTACATCACTTTAAGTAAATATGATATGAATAGGGCGTAAGAGTATCACTGTGGAAGGGAAAAGGTTTTCTGGTGGATATGTGGGAGTGCTGTATATTATATATATACATTGCTGTGGTCTAGGACTCCTGTGAAGAAAAGCTGAATAATTAGGGGGGGGGGGGGAAAAAAAAAAAAGAAAAAAATAGGATGTGGAATTTTTTCAAGTCAACATTCTTTATCTAAGTTCTTTATCTAACTTTATCCAAGTTCTTTATCTATCCTTTAAACTCATCGCTATATGCCATTCCCTAGTAAGGGACCATGACATTATATTGGGCTTCAAATTTCGGGGAGTTCTGGATCACAGAGTGTTTCAACAATGGCAATGGAGGGATACTGGTATGGGATACCAATGACAGATGATATATGACTGACAGGGAGCTGTACAGAACATATGTCCAGGGTGCATGGTAATGTTTGGATATACTCATAGTGGCAACAATTAAAAACCACAGTAGGGGGTTACTGGGTTCCCGGCCAGTGGTGCTCTGTCGTGGTCCCTAGGGGAGCAGCGACAGTCTCCCAGGTACAGTGGTGGGGACCGGGAGGGAGTGAGGGTTCAACAGTGAGCCCCTGATACTAATGACTATGCTTGTGAGCTGATAAACCCAAAATAATAACAAGGCCTAGAGCAACTTTGTGCCTGGGAATTTCCTTCTGTCAGCCTTCATGTTACTCAAATGTGGCCAGTCTCGAAGCCAAACTCAGCATGTAAATGCAATGCCTTCCCCCCAGCGTGGGACATGACACCCGGGGATGAGCCTCCCTGGCAACGAGGGACCACTATCAACTACCAACTGATGATGCAACTGGAAAATGACCTTATACGGAAGGTTCAATGCGGATCAGCAGAATATCCATGTCTACATAAAATACCATGACTTTAAAATGCTGTTTGACCTAAAGTAAGGGGGAAATGGAAAGGAGAAATGAGTTTATATGGCTACGAGTTTCTAAAAAAGAGTCTGGAGGCTGGCAGAAGGTTTGCCCTCATGCACAACTGAGCAGAGTCAGAGAGACAGATAAAGCAGATACAACCCCCAGATATTGGTTCCTTTGAGGGCTAAAGAGACCCATGGGAGTTATGGTCATGGCTGATGGGGTTAACTACCAGGGCAGATGGCCCCTCTTTGGAAATGGTGTTTATGTGTGATGAATCTGGACTCAGATGGGATCTCCCTTCATAAGACTTTCATGCTAATGTGCTGGAGGTGCAGTTAATGTTGGGGTTTAAGATATATTTAGGGGATTTGAATCTCTGGACTGACAATGTGATAGCCAGATCCTGAGCCTCAACAGACTCCAGCACCTACAATCTGATTTATTGGACTTACCACACTCAGCTAAGATGGAGGTGAAGAAGGACAACCACCACACCATGGAGCCTAGAGTGATTACAACTGAAAATGGGAGGATTGCATCCAGCATCCAGGTGGAATCTGAGCCTCCTCTTGACATAAAGGTGCAATGGACACAACCAATCCAGTGTCCACATAGAAGAGGTGGCATTGGATTGGGAAAAGTGGACATAATGGACAAAGGGTATGGGGAAAGGCAGGAAGAGATGAGAGGTGGAGGCGTCTTCGGGACATGGAGCTGCCCTGGATGGTGCTTCAGAGGTAATCACCGGACATTGTAAATCCTCACAGGGCCTACATGATGGAATAGAGGAGAGTATGGGCCATGATGTGAACCAATGTATATGAGGTGCAGAGGTGCCCAAAGATGTACTTACCAAATCCAATGGATGTGTCATGATGATGGGAACGAGTGTTGTTGGGGGGGGGGAGAGGGGGGGGTGGGGGGGTGGGGTTGAATGGGACCTCACATATATATTTTTAATGTAATATTATTACAAAGTCAATAAAAAATAAAAAAATTAAAAAAAAAATAATAGGTAGATTGGGGGAAACACACCAAATGTAAGATAAAAATTATAATTAATAAAATTTTGTCAATATTCTTTCATAATCTGTAGCAAATGACTCACAACAATGCAAGGTGTTGGTGGAGGGTTGATGTATGGGACCCCTGTATAATGTTATGCATGTTTGCTTTCTTTTTTTTAAAGATTTATTTTTTATTTCTTTCTCTCCCCTTTCCACCCCCAGTTGTCTGCTCTTTGTGTGCATTCACTGTGTGTTCTTCTGTGACCGCTTCTATCCTTATCAGCAGCACTGGGAATCTGTGTTTCTTTTTGTTGCATCGTCTTTCTGTGTTAGCTCTCTGTGTGTGTGGTGCCATTCTTGGGCAGGCTGCATTTTCTTTCATGCTGGGCGGCTCTCCTTACAAGGCACACTCCTTGCACGTGGGGCTCCCCTATGTGGGGGACAACCCTGTGTGTCACAGCACTCCTTCTCCGCATCAGCACTGCACATGGGCCAGCTCTACATAGGTCAAGGAGGCCCGGGGTTTGGACTGCAGACCTCCCATGTGGTAAGCAGACGCCCTATCCATTGGGTCAAGTCCACTTCCCTATGTTGGCTTTCTAAGGCCACAACTTTGATTGTATACTTATTGTTTGTGTATGTCCATATATAAATGCTATAAAGATAATCATAACAATAAGGCGAGTTGGGGAAAATACTTTGGTTAGTAGTATTATTTTGACAGTTCTCTTTAATCCTTAGTTTAAAATAATTAACAACTATGCAAGGTATTGTTGTTAAGGTGAGTTATGAGAGTTCTGTATGATGCTATGTATGTTTGCTTTGTAAGTTCACAACTATTACTACACACTTATTGTTTATTTATGTTTATGTGTGAGTGATATACTGAAATAATTTTTTAAATGAAAAAATTTTACAGCTTCCTGGTGCTCTTCCTTTTTTCTCTCTAATACTCATTTATCTTTCTAAAACCACTACCAAGGTTTGCCTGTGCATTTAAATTTAAAAAAAAATAAGAAGTTTAAGCTTCATAACAATATATATATTTTTATTTGAGTATTTTTCAACATAAAAAGCTTACAAATATACTCCATCTAAAATATAATAAAACAAACTATATTTATGTTGATTACATTTAAATTAGAAAATGAAAACAGGAACATGATAACTTTTTTTTGATTTTCATTTCTTTTCTCTCTTTATTTTTAAAAAATATTACATTCAAAATATATGAGATCCCCAAATGACCCCCACCACCCTCACCACACTGCTCCCACATCAACAGCCCCTTTCATCATCATGGGACATTCATTGCATTCGTTGAATACATTTTGGAGTACTGCTGCACCAAATAGATAATGGTTTACATTGTAGTTTACAATCTCCCCTAGTCCATACAATTTTGAGCATCTGTTCCTGCAGTACCACCCAGGACAACACCAAGTCCTGAAAATGCCCCCACATCATACCTCTTCTTCCCTCTCCCTACTCTCAGCAGCTACCATGGCCACTTTCTCCACATCAGTGCTACAATTTCTTCCATTAGCATTGCCAATAGTTCATAGTAGAAGACCAGTAAGTCCACTCTAATCCATACTCTATTCCTCCATCCTGTGGACCCTGGGATGATTATGTCCACTCCACCTCCATATCAAGAGGGGGCTTAGATCCCACATGGATGATGGATGCAATTCTCCTACTTGCAGTTTTAGGTACTCTTGGCTCCTGGTGTGGTGGCTTACCTTACCTTCTTCCCCTCCCTGTTCACTGACCGGAGTAAGTCCAATAAACCAGAGGGTAGGAGTTGCAAGTCTACTGAGGCTCAGGGTCTGGCTGTCACATGGACACTCCAGAGATTCAGGTCTCCTGAGTATACACTAATCCCAGCACCAAACACAGGTCCAGTAAAAGTGAGAGAAGAGACATGTGTAGAAAGGTCATATCTGAGACCAACTCCACCACACTCAGGAACTCAAATTCCAGAGAGGACCAACTGACATGGCACTGAACTCCAGAGCCATCTGCCATGACCATAGTACTTGTGGGTCTCTGTAGCCCTCGGAAGAACCAATTCCTGGGGTTGTATCTACTTTGGCTGTCTCTGGTACCCTGCTGATGCATGCATAAGCAAAAACCCACTGATGACCTCCTGATTCTTTTTTTGAGACTCAGCCATAAAACTCATTTTTCCTTTCCATTTCTTCCTTTTATTCAAGGTCAAAAAACAGTTTTTAACACCTGATATTACATGTATGCTGAGATAATCTGCTGGTTTGAGTTGACCATTTTATTCAAGGTGTTTTTCTAGTTACATCCTCACCTGGTGCTTGGTAGTAATCCTGCAGCACAGGGAGGCTCATCCCCGGGAGTCATGTCCCATGCTGGGTGGAAGGTAAAGCATTTACAAGCTGAGTTTGGCTTAGAGAGTGGCCACATTTGAGCAACATGGAGGCTTCTCAGGAAGTAGCTCTTAGGCACCCTGCAGCTCTAGGCCTAGTTCATATTTCATGTGCACAGGCTCATAAGCATAGTCATCAGTATCAAAGACTCATGGTTGGGCCATCCTTCTTCACTGATCTTTGCCCTTGCACTTGGGGTATTGTTACTGTTACATTGGAGAATGTGATAGAGTTACCTTGGTTAGGAACTCAGTACTCCCTCAGTTGTCATTTTTAACTATAACCACTATAAAATATCCAAATATTTTTATGTACCCATTAGACATTCCCTGGAGAACTCCCTCTCAACCATGTGACCCCATTAAAAACACCCCACATGAGTGTTCCACCCCTGTCATAGTTGAAACTTTCTGTGGTCAAAAACATCTTCAAAAATGAAGCTTAATATATTGCCAGTTCATTAAAGTAAAATGGAATATAGTGATATGTTTAGAGGTTAGATATGGAATACATACTAATTTAGAAAAATTAAATAAAGTAAAAATAAATTTGGGTATCAAAAAATGAAAAAGCTTTGATTTTGACATTTTGCCTTTCATCACTGTAATATGTGTTGCCCTATATGTACAGTGGCAAGGCAATTTCTTTCATTTCTTCTTCAGTGTCTACATTTTTTCCTTTTTTTCTTTTCTATTAGGTTTGTCTTTAAAATGTTTTAGATCACAGTAATTCACATATATAATATAGGGTACTGCAACTTATCTAACATCAAACGGTTTGTCCCTTCCCCAGCAATGATAGTTTTACATGTTCATATTTTATTTGCTGCAGCTGATGTACAGATATTGAAACCTAGCTTTCAACCAAGGCTCAATTTTGGTTTAAATTATGGTTTATATTTTAGACTATACAATTATCTAAATTTTTAGTTATCTTATGTTTTACATTATGGTTTACATTTTAGCCTACAGACTTTTATGCATTTTTGGTGTAATTTAACATGTCCTATATCCATCATTGCATGATCTTGTGGAACACTTCCATTGCCCCAGAGTTACCCTAATTCAATCTACTTAATACCTCCCTCTCCCTCCCCACAGCACCCACTGTGACAATAAATCTTCATTACTTGAAGGACCATATTCACAGATACTTGCAGCAATGCTGAGGGCTTGACATACTCAACTGCCCTAACCCATTGGGATTCACCAATTCTTTCGAGAGACACAATTTACTCTGTTTGAGAACATCAGTCCTCCCAAGGATGTGGGTATACCTTCCCACTCATTGTATGGGTTTACACCCAATGATAAAACCCACTACAACAAAAGGAGCAATCACACATTCCCTAGAAGCCTGCCCTGTGTCACATGTCCCCCTTTAAGCATCTTAAACAGTTTAACTTCCTTATTATATTTTCTAACGATTTTTCTCAACATTATAGTTTCAAATACTTACCTGGCAATCTCCTATGTCCAAATGTCTCCCCACCCTCCCCCCAATTTCTTGGGCCACCACACACATTCTCCCATCTCTAGACCCCCTCGAGGCCTCAAAGTTCCACCCAAAGGTATCCCTATGCTCCCATTTTATCCCTTCCCTTTACAAATACTTACCTCCTGCTGATTATAGATTTCACCCATGTAGGTGTCAGCTGGCAAACTTCCCCTCCTAACTTCCTTTAAGCCTATCATCCAGTCTCTAGCTCTCCGGGACAGCTTGGTTTACTCTTTTCATATCAGAGACGTCATGTAGTATTTGTCCTTCAATGCCTGGCTTGCTTCACTCTACATAAGGTTCTCAAGATTCATCCATTTTATCACATGTGTTTGTAATGTATTCCTTCTTATAACTGAGTAGTATTCCATTGCATGTATACAACACACTTTATCCATTTATCTGTTGATGAGCATTTGGGTTGATTCCAAATTTTGGCAATAGTGAAAAATGCTGCTATGAACATTGGTGTGGATATATAGGTTTGTGTCCTTGTTTTCAGTTCTACTGGGTATATATGGCCGGAAGTGGAATTGCTGGGTCTTATGGTAAATCCATAGCTAGTTTTTTGAGAAACTGCCAAACTGTCTTCCAGAATGGCTGGATCCTTCTGCATTCCCATTAGCAGTGGAAAAGTGTTCCCTTTCCTCCACATCCTCTCCAGTGCTTGTAGTATTCCATTGCATGTATACAACACACTTTATCCATTTATCTGTTGATGAGCGTTTGGGTTGCATATATAGATAGGTTTCTGTCCTTGTTTTCAGTTCTACTGGGTATATAGCCATTCTCTCCAAGTTGAGTGGGTTTGATGGCCTTGTTGAATATCATATAACTGTATATATGAGGATCTATATCAGAACTTTCAATTCAGTTCCATTGGTCAGTGTGTCTATCTTTGTGCTAATACCCTGCTCTTTTCACTACTGTAGCTTTTTAATATGTTTTGAAGTCAGGTAGTGTGATTCCTTCAATTTCATTTTTCTTTTTCAATATGTCTTTGGATATTCAGGATCTCTTTCCTTTCCAAATAAAATTCATAGTTACTTTTTCCAGTTCATTAAAGAATGCTGTGTTGATTTTTATTGGGATTGCATTGAATATGTAGATCAGTTTTGGTAGGGTAGACATCTTAGTAATATTTAGTCTTCCTATCCATGAACAGGGAACATTCTCTCATTTATTTAGGACTTCTTTGATTTTCTTGAGTGGTGGTGTGCAGTTTTTGTGTATAAATCTTTTATATCTGTAGTTGAATTGATTCCTAGGTATTTGATATTTTATTTACTAATGTAAATGATATTTGTTTCTTTATTTCCTCCTCAGATTGCTCATTATCATTGTAGAGAAATGCTACTGATTTTGAATATCGATCTTATAACCTGCGACATTACTGAACTCATTTATAAGTTCTAAAATCTTTGAGGTAGACTTCTCAGTGTTTTCTTTTTTTTACTTTATCTCTCCTTCCCCCCCCCCCCACCCTGGTTGTCTGTTTTCTGTGTCTATTTTCTGTGTCATCTTTGTCCACTTCTGTTGTCGTCAGCGGAATCTGTATTTCTTTTTTTGTTGAGTCATCTTGTTGTGTCAGCTCTCTGTGTGTGTGCTGCCATTCCTAGGCAGGCTGCACTTTCTTTCACGCAGGGCAGCTCTCCTTACGGGGTGCACTCCTTGCACGTGGGGCTCCCCTATGCAGGGGACACCCCTGCATGGCATGGCACTCCTTGTGTGCATCAGCACTGTGCATGGACCAGCTCCACATGGGTCAAGGAGGCCTGGGGTTTGAACCATGAAACTCCCATGTGGTAGACAGATGCCCTAACCACTGGGCCAAGTCTGCTGCCTCAGTGTTTTCTATGTATATGATCATATCATCTGTAAATAGTTAAATTTTGACTTCTTTCTTTTCAATTTGGATGCTTTTTATGTGGGGTTCTTGCCTCAGTGCTTGAGCAACTACTTCTAACACAATGTTAAATAGAAGGGGTGATTGTGGGCATCCTTGTCTTTCTCCTGATCTTAGAGGGAAAGATTTTAGGATTTCACCATTGTAAATGATGTTAGCTGTGTTTTTTTCATATATAAACTTTGTCATATTCAGAAAGTTTCCTTCTTTTCCAATCTTTTGCAGTGTTTTTATTAGGAAAGCGTGCTGTATTTTGTCAAATGCTTTTTCTGCATTTATAGACATGATCATGTGATTTTTTTCCTTCAATCTGTTTATGTGGTATATAACAATGATTGATTTTCTTATGTTGAACCACCCTTGCATACCAGGAATGAATCACACTTGGTCATAGTGTATAATTCGTTTAATGTGTTGTTGAATAAGATGAGCAAGTATTTTGCTGAGGATTTTCACATCTAGGTTCATTAGAAAGATTTGTCTCTAATTTTCCTTTCTTCTGGTGTTTTTGTTTCGCTTTGGTTTTAGGATAATGTTGGCATCATAGAATGAAATAGGCAATGTTCCTTATGTTTCAATTTTTGAAAGAGTTTAAGCAAGACTGGTGTTAGTTCTTTCCAGAATATTTGGTAGAATTCACCTGTGAAGCCATCTGGTCCAGCCTTTTCATAGATGGGAAGTTTTTATGACTGATTCAATCTCTTTACTTGTGATTGGTTTATTGAGATCATCAATTTCTTCTTTCACCTTCATGGTCCTCAAATGTGGCCAGTCTTGAAGCCAAACTCAGCATGTAAATGTAATGCCTTCCCCCCAGCGTGGGACATGACACCCAGGGATGAGCCTCCCTGGCACCGAGGGATCACTATCAACAACCAACTGATGATGCAACTGGAGAATGACCTTGAATGGAAGGTTCAATACGGATCAGCAGAATATCCCTGTCTACATAAAATAACATGACTTTAAAATGCTGTTTGACCTAATGTAAGGGGGAAATGGAAAGGAGAAATGAGTTTATATGGCTACGAGTCTCTAAAAAAGAGTCTGGAGGCTGTCAGAAGGATTGCCCTTATGCACAACTGAGCAGAGTCTAAGAGACAGATAAAGTAGATACAACCCCCAGGTATTGGTTCCTTTGAGGGCTAAAGAGATCCATGGGTGCTATGGTCATGGCAGATGGGGTTAACTTCCATGTCAGATGGCCCTTCTTTGGAGCTGGTGTTTATGCATAATGAATCTGAACTCAGATGGGATCTCTCTTCTTAAGAATTTCATGCTACTGTGCTGGAGTTGTATTTGGTGTCAGGGTTTAAGATATATTTAGGGGATCTGAATCTCTGGACTGACAATGTGATAGCCAGGCCCTGAGCCTCAACAGACTCCAGCACCTACAATCTGATTTATTGGACTCACCTCACTCAGCTAAGATGGAGTTGAAGAAGGACAACCACCACACCATGGAGCCTAGAGTGCCTACAACTGAAAGCGAGAGGATTGCATCCAGTATCCATGAGGAATCTGAGCCTCCTCTTGACATAGAGGTGCAATGGACCCAACCAATCCAATGTCCACAGAGAAAAGGTGGCATTAGAGTGGGAAAAGTGGACATGGTGGCTAATGGGTATGGGGAATGGCAGGAAGAGACGAGATGTGGAGGCGGCTTTAGGACTTGGAGTTGCCCTGGATGGTGCTTCAGGGGCAATCACCAGACATTGTAAATCCTCACAGGGCCCACTGGATGGAATGGGGGAGAGTATGGGCCATGATGTGGACCATTGACCATGAGGTGCAGAGGTGCCCAGAGACATACTTACCAAATGCAATGGATGTGTCATGATGATGGGAATGATTGTTGCTGGGGGGGAGTGGTGGGGTGGGGGTGGTGGGGTTGAAGGGGTCCTCATATTTTTTTAATATAATATTTTTACAAAATCAATAAAAAATTTCTTCTTTCTATAATGTAGGCTGCTCATGTGTTTGTAGTAATTTGTGCATTTCCTCTAAATTGTCCTCCTTGTTGGAATATAGTGTTTCAAAATATCCTCTTATGATAGTCTTTATTTCTGTGGGATCAGTGGTGATATACCCTTTCTCATTTCTTATTTCGTATATTTGCATCTTCACTCTTTTTTTCTTTGTTAGTCTAGCTAAGGGTTTGTCAATTTGGTTGATCTTTTCAAGGAACCAGCTCTTGGTTTTGTTTATTTTTTGAAGTGCTTTCTTATTTTCTATTTCATTTAGTTCTGCTCTGATCTTTGTTAGTTCTTTCTTTCTTCTTCCTTTGGGTTTAGTTTGTTGTTTTTTTCTTATTTCTTCAAGTGTGCAGTTAGGTCTTCCATTTTAGCTCTTTCTTCTTTTTTGATGTATGAATTTATGGCTATAAATTTCCCTCTCAGTACTGGTTTTGCTGCACCCCATAAGTATAAATATGTTGTGTTATAATTTTCATTTGTTTCAATGTAGTTATGGATTTCTTTTGAGAATTCTTCCTTAACTCCCAGTTTTTTTTAAAGATTGTGTTGTTTAACTTCCATATCTTGTTGCCATATCTGGCTCTCTGGCCCTTGCAAATTTCCAGCTTGATTCTACTGTCAGAGAAATTATTTTGTATGATTTCAATCTTTCTGAATTCATTGAGACTTTCTCTTTGTCCTACCATGTGGGGTATCTTGGAGAATGATCCATATGCACTTGAAAAGAATGTATATCCTTCTGTATTTGGGTGTAATGTTCTGTATTTGTTTATTAGGTTCATTTCCTCTAATATATTGTTCAAAGTCTTTGTTTCTTTATTGATTCTCTACTGAGATGTTCTGTCCAAAGTTGATAGTGGTGTATTAAAGTCCCCCACTATAATTGTAGAGGCATCTAGTTTTTCCAGTGTTTGCCTCACGTATTTATAGGCCCCCTGTTAGGAGCATAAATGTTTATGATTGTTCTTTCTTGTGGGAAACAAAGGCATGCTGTTTCCATGGTAGCAAGTTACTTTCTGACTGCTGGGTCATGCTGTCTCTGGAGATGTACGTGCAGGTGGCTAATCTCTCAGTGAGACACAACATTCCAGCAGTACCCAGACTTGATATCTCAAGTATCCTAGGCAACAAGATTTATGAGTATACTTGTTTCAATAACATAATAGAACATCTTAGGCTTTAGTTACTTTCTTATCCACTGTGCACTGTGTTTTCATTAATGAAGTTATGGGAATAGTTAGCTAGGATAGTTGCTGGTTCTCACAGTTGCTTGGGGTATATAAAGTAGCCCCTGATATTAATAAACTTGTCTGATGAGCTTGAGAAATCAATGCTCTCAGATCCCCTGATCCCAATCTCTCTTTTTCTTTCATTCCCGATACCCTTCGGGTCGGTCACTCTGACACGTTCTTCCTGAAGGATTATCCCTTTCACTAATATGCAGTGTCCATCTATGTCTCTCACAATTTTTTTTTTTTGCATTTGAAGTCTATTTTGCCTGGTATTCATATAGCTACTCCTGCCCTTTTTTGGCTATTATTTACCTGTAAGAATGTTTTCCAGCCATTCACTTTCAAACTCCTTGAAACCCTGGGTCTAAGATGTGTTTCTTGTAAGTAGCATATAGATGGATAATATTTCCTTATCCAATTTTCCAGTCTGACTTTCTTGACAGATGAATTTAATCCATTTTCATTCATTGTTTGAGGTGAGGAGCCCCCGCTTCTCTAGACAGGGGGCTCGGGGTGGGGAGGCACAGGCGTGAGAGGACGCACAGTGACTCGAAGGACAACTGCGGAGACGAGGTGGATGGCGCAGGTCTACTTTATTGAGGAAGTACAAGCAGTTTTATAGAGTATGAAGAGAGGGGATTGGTGGAGGGTGATTGGGTTCTGATAGGCTAGATTAGCTGTTGTTACCTTATAAGGGCATAGAAGCAGAACTCATCTACTAGGCTGGTCAGTAGTTACTAGGGAGAGCTTAAATTTGAGAGGGCTGAGCTGGATAGCTCGCTGATAGGTGGAAGAGAGCAGGTGTGTCTTTACGAGGTAGGAGGCCCTGCGATTGGCCCAGACGGAGGTGGTGTGAGGGGGCTTGCATGAGTTTCCCCTGTGGGGAGGCATAGGTGCATACCTCGTCCTGAGGGGCCAACCAAGGGAGGCGTATTTCGTGCCTCAGACCTCAGAGGCGGCCAGTTCTGAGAGCCAAACTTTTGCATGCTTGCCCTCAATTGTTATTACTTTCAAGGAATGACTTATATTAGCCATATTTTCATTGGATTTATGTTTGTCATATTTCGTTTGATTTTTTTGTCTTTTTAGTTGTTCTTACACTCTCCTCAACCTCTCTCTCCTGTTTTTTTATTTCCTACTGTAGAACTCCCTTTACTGTTTCTTGAAGGACAGGATATCTGTTAGCATAGTCTCTGAGTTTCTGTTTATCTGTGAATATTTTGAACTTTCCATCATTTTTGAATGCTGGTTTAGCTGGATATGGTATTTTTTGTTGGAAATTTTTTCCTTTAGTACCTTGACTATGCCATACCACTGCCTTCTTGCCTCCATGGTTTCAGATGAGAAATCAGCACTTAATCATATGGAGCCTCATTTTTATGTGATGGTTCTCTTTTCTCTTGCTGCTTTTAATATTTTCTCTTTGTCTTGTGCATTGGATAATTTGACAAAGTATATGTCTTGTGGTAGGCCTGTTGGGATTTATGCTATTTGGGGGGAGTTGTGCTTCCTGAACATGGACTTCCACCTTCCTCAAAAGGTTTGGGAAATTTTCAGCCATTATTTCCTCCAACACCCCTTCTGTTCCCTTTCCCTTCTCTTCTCCTTCTGGGATGTCTCTAATGTATATGTTTGTGCATTTTGCATTGTCATTCAGGTCCCTGAGTTCCTTGTAGATTTTTTTCTATCTTTGTATCTGTCAATTCTACTATGTGTTTGATTTCAGAAATACTGTCTTCCATATCACTAATTATTTCCTCTGCCTCTTCAAATCTTCTGTTACTTGCTGAGACTGCATTTTTGTTTTCGTAGATTGTGCTGTTCATCACCATCATACACGTAATCTTTTTGTGCATGATTGCAATTTCTTCTGTAGTCTCTCCAACTGTTTTCTTCATATTCTTAATCTCTTCCTTCACTTAATTAAATTGGTTTTTAATATTTATTTTGAGAGCTTTAATTACTTGTTCTCTTCTTCCTGGTTTTTCATTTGTTCATTGGGTTGGACCATGTTTTCCTGATTATTGGTTTGGTTTGTAGTTTTTGTTGCAGTCTGGTCATCATTTCATCTTGGTGGGTTTATTTGGTTGTTTAGCTTCTATGTCTAGTCTCAGAGTTTAACTAGTTGTTATTTTTGTGTGCATGTTAAACCTTCTCTTTGTCACTTTGTTCTTCTTATTCTATTTCCTTGTTGTTGGCTAAGTTCACTTTAGCAAGCACTTCTGTCACAGTCTCTCCAAATCGATGTCCAAACAACTCTTGCCTTGCAATCCCCTGAAACAGCTTGCTCCAACATGATTCCAACCCTACTCAACCAGTCCTTTTTGGGAGTCATTATGAAGTACCCTCACTCAGATGCCATCCTCGAACTTGATAAATTTAATATTACCCCTTTCAATCATTCCAAGTAATCACTGCATTACAGTTTCCTTCAGGCTTTGTTTTTTTTTTTAAGATTTAATTTTTATTTATTTCTCTCCCCTTCCAACCCCCCCCCCAGTGGTCTGCTGTCTGTGTCTATTTGCTGTGTGTTCTTCTGTGACCACTTCTATCCTTTTCAGTGGCGCTGGGAGTCTGTGGTTCTTTTTGTTGTGTCATCTTTTTGTGTCAGCTCCCCCTGTGTGCAGTGCAATTGTTGGGTAGGCCACACTTTATTTTTTTTTTAGTTCCATTTATTTTATTTTGTTATTTCTTTGTCTTTTTTAATGTTACATTAAAAAAATATGAGGTCCCCATATACCCCCCATCCTCCTCACCCCACTCCTCCCATGACAACAACCTCCTCCAACATCATGTGACATTGCTTTCTTTCATGCTGGGTGGCTCTCCTTATGGGGTGCACTCCTTGCATGTGGGGCTCCCTTATGTGGGGAACACCCCTGCATAGCATGGAATTCCTTGTGCACATCAGAGCTGTGCATGGGCCAGCTCACATGGGTCCAGGATGCTCAGGGTTTGAACCACAGACCTCCCATGTGTTAGGCAAATGCTCTATTCATTGGGCCAAGTCTGCTTCCCAGTCTTTGTTTCTATTTGTATTTTACATACATACTATCATAGAATTCTATAGAACCTCATTTTGAGAAAAGGTGCCATGAGGTGACCTGGGCCCTAAAAAGGGTTCAACAGAAGCAGAGGGTGTGCAGGTCTCCTAAAACTTTGGCCAGTGTGTACCCGCTGAGACAGAAAGCTGGGTCAAATGACCTACACTGCTTGCATGGGGGCACCCCAGAATTTCTCTGTCTTTATTATGGATGGAATCATAGCCTCCACCATCTCCTGACCTATGGATGTGAACTCATTTATAAACATCATTTTCTAAGACTCTATTCATGAAGGTGAGTCCAACCTGGATCAGGGGAGACCTTAAACTAATATGACTGGAGTCATTATAAGTGGAGGAAATTGGGACACATTCAGGAGTAGGTGAGAGAAGAAAACAGATGACCAGGTGGTGGAAGAAGAGACTGAGTTATGGATTCCGGGCAAACTGCCACCAGAATCCTTCTGACCAGAGAAAGTGATCCTCCTGACATGTTGATTTTGGACATCTAGCTCCCACACTGTGAGACAATAAATTCCTGTTGTTTAGGCCAGTGGGTCAGTGGTATTCGTTAGAGCAGCCCAGCAAGCAAAGAGTCTTGACTTAATCTTTCCCCAGGAGACCTTAATCTGAGGCAGTCAAAGCCACTCCAAAGTCTTCACCCCTCTCAGTACTTAACTGATGAAACTCCATGTTGACCTTAAGGTGATTGGAAGGGCAAAGATGTTGAACAATTCCAAGTACACTTCACCAGAATGCATTGTGAATGGGCATGAGGTCTTATAAGCACTAGAGCCCTCTCCTTCCAATTAAGAAGCCATTGGAAGGCATGTCTGAGCAACCTTTGGGGCTTATATGGAATGGGTTTCTGGTCCCTGGGGAGAAGGTCTTAGGATATCCTTCACTTTCCTGCACTTATTTTGATCAGCCGGTTCTTGTCTCTGCCTTCCTGTTCACATTCATCAGTGGCCATCCCGGTGAGCTCCTCAGTAATGCTTATTTTCCTGAATTGTTCACAAGAAAGGTAGGAAGCAGAGAATACATATGAGCTGGTTTCCCTTGTCCTTCTCATGCTACCTTCTCTTTCTATCCACTCCACCCTCATATTTTCTTTTCCTCTTCTTCCTCTGTATCCTGTGTATTTCTGGGAAAGGAAAATTTACAAAAAAGATTCTTCTTTCTCAAACATTTTGAGAGCTACAGAAAAGAGAACACATTTGAATGTCCAGAGCCACTATGTGCAAGAAACCTCTTGTGAGTGGAGAGCCCAGACCAGAACCAACTTCACAGTTGCCTCCTCCCCAGGGTGCAGCCCAAAGAACATGATTCCCAGGTAGGCTCCTTGCCTGGACCGTTCAGTACTATAGGAATTGATTCATGATGCAAAGTATGTTTGGAATTCAAGGCAGTGCTTGGAAAGTAGGGTAGGAGGGTGGAGAAATAGTTCTACAAACATTGTTGTTCCTCAACTGGATTAGATCAATTCCTTCAAGATGACCATCATATAAAGAAGGAAAGATGGAGAAGGGAAGAAGTACAAAGAGATGCTTATGAACAAGAAACATATTTTTAAAAGAGACAGAAATAGGAAATTATTTATAAGCATATTGCTGTCCTCTGTATTGGACTCTTCCAAATTGGTGAAGAATACTTCTGAATCAACAAACACAGTAACTGTGTTGGTGGCCTTGTGAAAGGAAAGGGTAAAGTTAGATTTGAGTCAATAACTGGAATGCCTGTTCATGTCAGGGTGTGACATGATCCCAATACAATGCTGTCCTCATGTCTACAGTCCTCTCCCAGGAGCTCGGTTGCTTCACCCCTGCCATGAGGGAGTGGACCTAGGATATCCAAGGTCCCTTTTCCAGCCCTCAAATACCAAAACTGTCCAGGAAGAAATGCCCATGTTCTCATATATTTCTGTACATGATTTCACCTTTCTTTCCTCCTTCTCTTCCTCAATACCAACTTATCTCTTTTTGTCTCTTAATCACTCCCTATTTCCTTTCTTTTCAAACTCTATAATCACATTGGTCTCCAATATGAAAATATTAAAGGAACAATCAAGAGTTCTCTCCAATTAATTGTTCAGTTAACCCATCCATCCTACTCAAGAGCAAGTCTAAGAGTCTGGAGTTAAATCAGGCCCTGTGGAAGCGGGCCACCATCAAACTCACAAATCCAGTAACTGTCCTCTGCCTGGTTTGACCTTAGGTACATGGGAGAGATTTCATCCTCACAATAATCCTTAAGTTTCCGAAGCCATTCAGGTGAATATGAGATTAGAGATAAAGTAATTTGTCCACATTCCCTTGATCTGCTAGTCAGTGTTTGTATAGGAGGTGTGACCACTTAAGTCAGAGGAATGTTTCAGGGCTTCATCAAGACTTGGGAAAATTGGAAGGGAAGAACTTCTATACAGGAATGAGGAAATATAACAAGGAGGAGCATGACCAGTGTGGGGACAGGGCAGAGCAAGTTGTCTGGAGTAGTGAGTTCTGAGAGGAGCAGTGTCACCCTGGTCCTACAGCCCTGAGGCTCTGTCTCGGTCTGCTCTTTTCCAGGGGGAAAGGTCAGTGGGAGCCAGTGTGTGAGGCAGTCCAGCAGCCCCTTCATACAAGTCATCCAGAAACCATGCCAGGCCTTGGACGCTGTTGATAGGCAACTAGACACAAACTTCTGTCAAATGGAAGCAAATTCCGGTTTTATTCCTAATCCCAGAATTTGTATTTGGGTAAGATATGTAAACTAGAAGTTTCTTCAAGTACATGTTTTCTACCACACCTCACTAGGACATGGGAGCATGTGTAGTAAAGCTAGAAAACCAGAGGCTTTGAGGATTGGCAGTGGTTGAGGAATGAAAGATCAGGTCTTGTGAGAAATATATTCTTAAATAGCAAACCAAGAAAAGCTAATAGCAAACACAAATGCTCAAAGACTATTGTCCTTTTACCTTTGTTATAGAATTAAAATATGAAAAGAACAAAGAAGACTTCCATATGTATTTCCTTTACTTTCTGTATTCACACCCTGTTGCACAGTCCACAAAGTAGAAGGTGCAGTACAGCTGCTCCTGGGAACTCTCTCTCTTTGGGTCTTTTGAGTGTTGTAACCTACTTGGATTCTTGTCTTCATCACTCCTGGTGGAGTTAACACCATTAATCTACAAGCCAATATTTAGTAACACCAACATCTGCAAGAAAGTTATTAGAGATGGTGGCACAGGCATCCCTCCTTTCTTTATTTGAGACCATGCTGGCCACCCAAGATTATGATTGTCTTTCCCCTGGGATCTCAGACCTTCCCTGGGTTGTGTGGAGTCAGAGGCCTTCAACAAGACAGTTTGCCAATGAGAGAGAGGAAGTGAAGCAATCCCTTCTCAACTGCTCCCTTCCACATTTAGCTGTTCCATCACAGCACTCGCCTGATCACAAGAATGTGGGCTTTCTCTGTGCATTTCATACCATGTCAAGGCCACCGTCTGTAGTAAAAGGGACCTGTAAACTCTTTGCATCATGAGACCACTAAGACCACTTATAATGGAGAACAGGGAGACTGGGGTTTCTGCAGTTGGATACTTCCAGAAATACATATGGATGTTCAGTTTCTCTTGTATAGTGTACAAGGAACAAAGTGACTGTTACATCTCAAAGTAAGGTGATCTTCCCTTGGAATATGTGGGACCTCATCATCTGCCTTGTCACTAGGAGGTTCTGCAACAAGCCCTCAGGAAGAGCTAGGAAGACACAGAGTAACTGTCAGTTCATTGAGGTGTTGCTCATGGGTAATTTGGGGAGCTGTACATGACTTGGGAAGAGGCAAGAAAATATGGAAGCAGAGGGATAATAAGCTTGGAATGATCCGTTGGTGAGCCATCATCCTTTTTAGAATTAGGATGGTAAATGAGAAGAAAAGGAAACAAATGAGAAATATGATTCTTTGGCTATGTAGCTTAAGACATCCTAATGTAAAGTGAAATATTCGGTCTACAAATAGTACTAAAATACAAGTTGTTATTTACTGACAGAACCCTCTCATTCTTTGCCTGTTTTGAAGCTAAGCTAATATTAAGTGTCTTACTGAACTTTTCAAGATCATTTCAAACACCCCAGATTCAAAGTGCTGCTGTGTAGTATTTTTTCTCTTTAAATGATAAGTAGTGTTTTACTGGTGGACTGAATTTCTTTCTAGGCAAAATAGTCTATTGTTTTGATTCACTAATCTTTTTCATAAAGTTAATTATATAGGTTTTTATTACACTGACACCTTAACATTAAAAATAGTGAATGGTGACCTTGTAATATATTTCCTATCAGTATTTTATTTTTTATTACTAGGTAAGTGTATTCACTGAGTGATGTGACTCTCCATCCTCACATTAACCATCCCACAGTGGGGACAGTTCATTAGCAAGGAGCCCCTAAGCTCCACAAGAAAGCTGCAAGAATGAATGAATACTTGGCTCATGAATATTTGGGACTTTGAGTTCTTATTGGTTACTATTCCTTAAGTGTGTAGCTCACAGATTTGATCATTTGTATGTCTTGAGGTGATGAAGTTATCAAATAGATCAAAATGTCTCCCTGACTCTTGTTTGCTTGAATTATGTGCTGAGCAGTGACTGAATCTTGGCAGAGGTTGACCAGCTTGTCCTCCTGATGGTTTACAACTCTCAGAATCTATGAGGTTGCCAGAAATGTGGGGATTTCTATGTGCCTTTCACACTAATACTTATGTCTAAATATCTGGCTTTTTAAAAAAATACTAATAACTTTGTCTAAGTATCTGGTAAAATGCACTTAATGCTAAATTAAGTTATGGGACCCCTGAGACTACCTAATGTAGAAGAGCAGGGTTTAGGAGCCTTGTAAACTGGGCACTTCCTGGCACACACATGTATGACGGGCATCCCTTGCATGGTCACTGATGCATCATGGCTGTGAGACAAGTGAGGCTTAGAAGTTCAGCATATCAGCACAGGGGCCACATACTAAGATTCACGTTTTGGTTCTTCTCCTTAGGTACTTGAAATCTTTGGTAACTAATCTGTGAACCTCAGAATCTCCATGTAAAGGATGGGAAGAGTAAACACAGTCCCAGGAACAATTGTGGTGGGGAATTTATGAGTTAATATATACAGTGTTAGCAGTGGTCATGGGATTATTTTGAGAAAGCTTGCAATGACAATTGGCCAGTGTTTTGTTGTAAGCATATCTTGGGGAAACTCACACACTAACTCCCCTCTCCTGCAGTACATTCACAAGCACCTCATGTAGACTCATGCATACATGCCTCCTAATCTCCATACACACAAATCCATGGCCACTAAAGGGAACACAGCTTCTCTCAGGAATGTAGCACATGCCCATAGTTCTTCTCCTGGAAAATCACTTCCTTTAACCACACCCCAAATCCTTATTCCTACCAAGATCTGGAACTATGGTGGCTTTCTAGACAATCTTAACAAGAATGCCCTTGTTTCCCTATCATCCAGATATTTCTACTGGAATTACTTAGTAATTCTAGATAATGTACCATTTTCTCTTGTTCTTGTGCCACCTGCAACTGGAAGAAAACTCCGAAGGTCACATCATGCTGTATTTTGTTTGAACAGGACATTTGCTGCTTTCCACGATTGTTGTTATGGGGGGAGGAGTGGGGTGAGGGGGGTGGGGGTATATGGGGACCTCATGTTTTTTAATGTAATATTAAATAAATAAATAAAGACAAAAAAAGCAAAAAAAGAAACATTCATGTAAAAAAGAAAAAGAAAAATAGATGGGAATCTGCTCAAGCTGAGGACCCCATAGACAAGCATTACAGGTCCATTTGGAATTCACGAGCTTTTCCTAGACATGTATCTCTCAACTCCATTTTGGTTGGTGATTATAAAATTCTTAATCCAAGGGGGAAAAAACTGGCTGTGTGACAGGCTCCTTGCCATATAATTTATAACTTGCTGCTGCCATTCATGAATGTCCCTTAAATCATTGAATAGTTGGAAGACACTTCCACTCAGCAATCTATGCCCCAAGAAAACTGTATATGTCATCTATTATGCAAATGATTACATAAAATCCTTACATAAAATCAATTGAAAAAGGAAGAAACCAATAAAAATAAAAATAAAAAAGAACTGTGTTATCTTAGAAAAAGAATAGTGATGTTACCTTGCATTTGGTGGGATTTCTTCACACTTATGGTCATTTTGAAGCACCACAAAAAGCTGCCTCTGAGAAGCTAATAGGACATCAGTGTGTTACTTATGGATTACTGGGAGTATGTGTGTTTTTTGTTTTGTTTTTTTTAATTTTTTCTCTATTTTTAAAAAAATTACATTCAAAAAATATAAGAAGTCCCCACATACCACCCACCCCCTTACCCAACTCCTCCCAAATCAGCAAGCTCTTTCATCATCATGGGGTATTCATTGCATTTGGTGAATAGATTTTGGAGCACTGCTGCACCACATGGATAGTGGTTTACATTGTAGTTTACATTCACCCCCAGTCCACCCAGTGGACCATGGCAGGGCATACAATGTCCAGCATCTGTCCCTGCAGTACCACCCAGGACAACTCCAAGTTCTGAAAATGCCTCCATTTGTATCTGGCTTTTTTTTTATTATTTATTTATTTATTTATTTTTAAATTACATTAAAAAAAATATGAGGTCCCATTCAACCCCACCGCCCCCGCCCCCCACTGCCCCCACAGCAACACTCTCTCCCATCATCATGACACATCCATTGCACCTGGTAAGTTCATCTCTGAGCATCACTGCACCCCATAGTCAATGGTCCACATCATAGCCCAGACTCTCTCACGTTCCATCCAGTGGGCCCTGGGGGGATCTACAATGTCCTGTAATTGTCCGTGAAGCACTATCCAGGACAAATCCAGGTCCCAAAAATACCTCCACATCTCATCTCTTCCTCCCGTTCCCCACACCCAACAGCCACCATGGCTACCGTTCCCACACCCATTCCACATTTTCTCTGTGGACATTGGATTGGTTGTGTCCATTGCACACCTATGTCAAGTGAGGGCTTAGATTCCACATGGGTACTGGATGCACTCCTCCCGCTTCCAGTTGTAGACACTCTAGGCTCCATGGTGTGGTGGTTGACCTTCTTCAACTCCATGTTAGCTGAGTGGAGTAAGTCCAATAAATCAAAGTGTAGGAGCTGAAGTCTGTTGAGGCTCTGGGCCTGGGTGTCATATTATCAGTCCAGAGATTCAAATCCCCTACATATATCTTAAACCCAGCACCAACTACAATTCCAATAAAGTAGCATGCAAGTCTTGTGAAAAGAGATCCCCTCTGAGTTCAATTCCATCACGCAGAAACACCAGCTCCAAAGAAGGGTCATCTGTCATGGCAGTGAACCCCTTCTGCCATGACCATAGAACCCGTGGGTCTACTTTATCCCTCAAAAGAACCAATACCTGGGGTTGTATCTACCTTATCTGTCTCTTAGACTCTGTTCAGTTGTACATAGGGGTATTCCTTCTGACAACCTCCAGACTCTTTTTTAGAGACTCACAGCCTTATAATCTCATTTCTCCTTTCCATTTCCCCCTTACATTAGGTCAAACAGCTTCCCGAAGTCATGTTATTATATGTAGACAGTTATATTCTGCTGTTCTGCATTGAATCTTTAATTCAAGGTAATTTTCTAGTTGCTTCTTCAGCTGGTATGTGGTAGTGATCCTTCGGTGCCAGGGAGGCTCATCCCCGGGCATCATGTCCCACGCTGGGGGGGATGCATCGCATCTACACGCTGAGTTTGGCTGTGAGAGTGGCCACATTTGAGTAACATGAAGGCTGTCAGGAGGAAACCCCCAGACACAATGCTACTCTAGGCCTTGTTCTTATTGCAGGTGTATAGGCTCAAAAGTGTAGCCATTAGTATCAAGAGCCCACTGTTCGGCCCTCCTTCCTTCCTGGTTCTTGCCGTTGCACCTGGAGGATTGCCACTGCTCTCCCAGGGCCCACAACAGTGACCCTCCGGCCAGGAGCCCAGTACCCCCCCAGCTGTTGTTTTTAATTGTTTCCACTATGAGTATATATAGACATTACCATATACCCTGGGCATATGCCCTGTATAACTCCCTGTCAACCATATATATTCTGTCAATAACATCCCATATCAGTATTCCTCCGCTGCCATTGTTGAACCACTCTGTGATCCAAAACTTCCCGTAAAGTGAATCCCAACATAATGTCAGCTTCAGAAGAGTCTTAGATCACCGAAATTCATATATACAATATACAGTACTTCCCCAGATCCACCATAAAACCTTTTCCCTTCCACAGCAATAATCTTTTAACTTATTCATATCATATTTCCTGAAACTGATGTACAGATTCTGAAACTATAGTTTTCAAACAAGGTGACATCTGTGCTTACTATGTGGTCCATACTTTAGGTTGTACAGTTTTCTAAATTTTTTAGTTATCCTATGTTTTGTCTTATGCTTTTCATTATTAGTCTGTCGTCCCCTATATGTTTTTGGTGTAATATTAGCTGTTTTATATTCATCCTCATTTACTCTCACATAACTCCTCTCTTGCCCCCTTATTTACCTTTGTTCCATCCATTCCACATCCATTTTCCCCTCCCCTTAGGGCCCACAACGCCTGCCAATCTAATGCCCTGGGAGCCGTCCTTTCTCACGAGAGATACAGTTCTCTCTATTCGACGGCATTAGTCTTCCCCAGGATATGGGTCCACCCCACCCAATGGTGGAACCCACCTTGGCAAAATGAGCCTTCAGCTATTCCCTCTGGAGTCCATCCTGCATCAGACCATATCCCGTGAGCATCCTAACCAGGTAACCCTCCTTTTTATACTTTGATACATTTTACTCAACATTTTGTTCTCAACGAACATCTGACACTCTCCCATGTTCGTATGTTGCCCCTCCCTCCCACCTATTTCTTAGACAATATTACCCCTCTGCCCATCCCCAGCCCCCTCAAACCCACAAAGCCCCACCCGAAGGCAACCCCTTGCCCCCATTTTATCCCTTCTTTGTGCTCATAATTACCACCAGCTCATCATAGATTACACCCCTGCAGACGTCAGCTCACATCCTTCCTCCTCCCCCCCGATTTCCTATAAGCCTATTTTCAGTCTCTAGCTCTCTGAGGCAGTTAACTTATTTCATATCATTGAGGTCATGTAGTATTTGTCCTTCAATGCCTGGGTTGCTTCCCTCAACAAAAGATTCTCAAGGTTCATCCATGTTATCACGTGTGATTGTAGTGTATTGGTTCTTGCAGCTGAGTAGTATTCCATTGTGTGTATATACCACATTTTATTGATCCACTCATCGGTTGGTGGACATTTGGATTGATTCCAACTTTTGGCAATAGTGAACAATGCTGCTATGAACATTGGTGTACATATATCAGTTTGTGTCTTTGTTTTCAGATCTGATGGGTATATACCCAGCACTGGTATTGCTGGGTCATATGGCAAATCTTTGGATAATTTTTTGAGAAACCGCCAAACTGTCCTCCAGAATGGTTGGATCCTTCTGCATTCCCACCAGCAATGGATGAGTGTTCCCCTTTCTTCACATCCTCTCCAGCATTTGTATTCTACTGTTTTTTTGACAGCTGCCAATCTTATGGGAGTAAGATGGTATCTCATTGTAGTTTTGATTTGCATTTCCCTGATAGCTAGGGATTTTGAGCATTTTTTTCATGTGCTTTTTAGCCATTTATACTTCTTCTTTGGAGAAGTGTCTGTTTAAATCTTTTTCCCATTTTTTAAATGGGTTGTTTATCTTTTTGTTTTCAAGATATAGGAGTTCTTTATATATGCAAGTTATAAATCTCTTATCAGATATATGGTTGCCAAATATTTTCTCCCATTGTGTGGGCTCCCTTTTTACTTTCTTGACAAACTCCTTTGAGGTGCAGAAGGCTTTAATTTTGAAGTAGTCCCATTTATCTATTTGTTCTTTTGCTGCTCGTGCTTTTGGTGTGATATTCATGAATCCATTTCCTATTCCAAGGTCCTGTAGATGTTTTCCTACACTGCTTTCTAAGGTCTTTATGGTCTTGGCTCTTATATTTAGGTCTTTGATCCATCTAGAGTTGATCTTTGTATAAGGTGTGAGATGGTAATCCTCTTTCATTCTTCTACATATGGCTATCCAGTTCTCCAGACACCATTTGTTGAATAGGCCATTCTCTCCTAGTTGAGAGCGTTTGGTCGCTTTATCGAATATTATATGGCTATATACATGAGGTCTATATCTGAATTTTCAATTCGATTCCATTGGTCTGTGTGTCTCTCCTTATGCCAGTTCCATGCTCTTTTCACTACTGTAGCTTTGTAGTATGTTTTCAAGTCAGGAAGTGTGATTCATTCCTCCTATTTTGTTTTTCTTTTTCAATATGTCTTTGGCTATTCGGGGCCTCTTTCTATTCCAAATAAATTTCATAGTTAGTTTTTCTAGTTCCTTAAAGAAGGCTGTGTTGATTTTTATTGGTATTGCATTGAATGTGTACATCAGTTTTGGTAGGATAGACATCTTAATAATATTCAGTCTTCCTATCCATGAACAGGGAATATTCTTCCATTTATTTAGGTCTTCTTTGATTTCCTTGAACAATCTTGTATAGTTCTCGATGTATAAGTATTTACCTCTTTAGTTAAATTTATTCCTAAGTTTTTGATTTTTTTATTTACTATTGTGAATGGTATTTGTTTCTTGATTTCCTCCTGATCTTGCTCATTATTGGTGTACAGAAATGCTACTGATTTTTGCGCATTGATCTTATAACCTGCGACTTTGCTAAACTCATTTATGAGTTCTAGGAGCTTTGTTGTAGATCTCTCAGGGTTTTCTATATATAGGATCATGTCATCTGCAAATAATGAAATTTTGACTTCTTCCTTTCCAATTTGAATGCCTTTTATATCTGGTTCTTGTCTCAGTGCTCGAGCAAGTACTTCCAAGACAATGTTAAATAGGAGTGGAGACAATGGGCATCCTTGTCTTGTTCCTCAGTTTAGAGGGAAGGATTTCAGGATTTTGCCATTGTAAACAATGTTGGCTGTAGGTTTTTCATATATGCTCTTTATCATGTTCAAAAAGTTTCCTTGTATTCCAATCTTTTGGAGTGTTTTTATCAGGAAGGGGTGCTGTATTTTGTCAAATACCTTTTCTGCATCTATACATATAATCATGTGGTTTTTTTCTCTCAATCTGTTTATATGGTGTATCACATTGATTGATTTTCTTATGTTGAACCACCCTTGCATACCTGGAATAAATCCCACTTGGTCATGGTGTATAATTCATTTAATGTGTTGTTGAATACAAATAGCAAGTATTTTGTTAAGTATTTTTGCATCTAGGTTCATTAGAGAAATTGGTCTGTAATTTTCCTTTCTTGTGGTGTCTTTGTTTGGCTTTGGTACTAGGGTAATGTTGGCATCATAGAAGGAATTAGGAAGTGTTCCTTCTGTTTCGATTTTTTGGAAGAGTTTCAACAGGATTGGTGTTAGTTCTTTCTGGAATGTTTTGTAGAATTCACCTGTGAAGCCATCTGGCCCTGGGCTCTTCTTAGTTGGGAGATTTTTAATGACTGATTCTATCTCTTTGCTTGTGATTGGTTTGTTAAGATCGTAAATTTTTTCTTTCATCAAAATGGGCTGCTTATGTATTTCTAGGAATTTGTCCATTTCCTCTAAATTGTCATTTTTGTTGGAATATAGTTTTTCAAAGTATCCTCTTATGATAGTCTTTATTTCTGTGGGGTCAGTGGTGATATCACCTTCCTCATTTCTTATTTTGTGTATTTGCATCTTTTCTCTTTTTTTCTTTGTTAGTGTCACTAAAGGTTTGTCAATTTTGTTGATCTTCTCAAAAAACCAGCTCTTGGTCTTTTTTATTTTTTCAAGTGCTTTCTTATTTTCTATTTCATTTAGTTCTGCTCTTATCTTTATTATTTCCTTCCTTCTTCTTCCTGTTGGGTTACTTTGTTGTTGTTTTTCTAATTCTGTCAAATGTGCAGTTAGTTCCTCAATTTTTGCTCTTTCTTCTTTTTTGATGTATGAATTTATGGCTATAAATTTCCCTCTCAGTACTGCTTTAGCTGCATCCCATAAATTTTGGTATGTTGTGTTATCATTATCATTTGTTTCAAGGTAGCCATTGATTTCTTTTGAGATTTCCTCTTTGACCCACTGTTTCTCTAAGTGTGTGCTGTTTAATTTCCAAATTGTAGTGTGAAGTCTGGGCTTCTGTCCCTAGCAAATTTCCAGCTTCACTCCACTGTGGTCAGAGATATTGTTTTGTATGATTTCGGTCTTTCTGAATTCATTCAGTCTTTCTTTGTGGCCTCGCATATGGTCTATCTTGGAGAATGATCCATGTGCGCTTGAGAAAAATGTATATCCTGCTGTGTTTGGGTGTAATGATCTATATATGTCTATTATATCCAGCTCTTCTAATATACTGTTCAATTTTTTTGTTTCTTTAGTGATTCCCTTTTGAGATGTTCTGTCTAGAGTTGATAGTGGTGTATTAAAATCTCCCACTATAATTGTAGATGTATCTATTTTTTTCACTTAGTTTTTCCAGCATTTGTCTCACGTATTTAGAGGCACCCTTGTTAGGAGCATAAATATTTATGATCATTTGATCTTCTTGGCATATTGTCCCTTTCACTAAAATGTAGTATCCTTCTTTGTCTCTCACAATTGTTTTGCATTTAAAGTCTATTTTCTCTGATATTACTATAGCTACTCCTGCCTTTTTTTGGTTGTTGTTTGCTTGTATGATTTTTTCCAGCCATTCACTTTCAACCTCCATGAGTCTCTGGGTCTAAGATGTGTCTCTTGTAGACAGCATATAGATGGGTCATATTTCCTTATCCAGTGTCCCAGTCTGAATCTTTTGACTGGTGAGTTTAATCCATTGATGTTCAGTGTTATTACGTTCAGAGAATTATTTGTGGTAGCCATATTTTGGTTGGATTTGTGTTTGTTATATTTTGTTTGTTTTATTTTATTTTCCCCTTCTCTTTTTGTTGCTCTTACACTCTCCTCCATCTCTGACTGTCCTGTTTTTTCCTTTCTTCCTGCAGAACTCCCTTAAGAATTTCTTGAAGGGGAGGTTTCTTGTTGATATACTCTTTCAGTTTCTCTTTATCTGTGAATATTTTGAACTCTCCATCATTTTTGAATGCTAGTTTAGCTGGATAGAGTATTCTTGGTTGGAAATTTTTTTCCTTTAGTACCTTGACTATGTTATACCACTGCCTTCTTGCCTCCATCGTTTCAGATGAGAAATCAGCACTTAATCTTATGGAGCGTCCCTTGTATGTGATGGTTTTCTTTTCTCTTGCTTCTTTTAGGATTTTCTCTTTGTCTTTAGCATTGGATAATTTGACAAGTATATGTCTTGGGGTGGGCCTTTTGGGATTTATGACCAGTGGAGTGCGCTGTGCTTCTTGGATATGTACATCTGTCTCTTTCTGTAGATTTGGGAAGTTTTCAGTCATTATTTCCTGTAACATTCCTTCTGACCCCTTTCCCTTCTCTTCTCCTTCTGGAATGCCTATAATATGTATGTTTGAGCGTTTTGCATTCTCATTCCTGTCCCTAAGTCCTATCTGGATTTTTTCTACCTTTTTATTGACTGCTTCTACTATCTGTTTGATTTCCAATGCACTGTCTTCCACATCACTAATTCTCTGCTCTGCCTCTTCTAGTCTGCTGATGTTTGCTGCAAGTGTATTTTTGATTTCTTGAATTGTGGTGTTCATTTCCATCATATCTGTTACTTTTTTGCGCATGTCTGCAATTTCCCCTCCAAGTGTTGTCTTCACGTTGTTAACCTCTTTCATTACTATATCGAATTTGTCAGTGATAAATGTTCTGAGATCTTTCATTGCTTGTGCGAAGTTCTGCTCCCCTTCATGATTTTTAGTTTTTTGATTGGATTCTGCCATGTTTTCCTGATTACTGTTCTGGTTTGTAGATTTTTATTGGTGTCTTGTCATCATTTTTTTTTCCCTTGATGGGTTTAATCAGTTCCTTAGCTTCTTTGTCTAGTCTTGGAGATTAATTAGCTGTTGTTTTTGTGTAAGTGTTATATCTTCTCTTTGTCGCTTTGTTCTTCTTATTCCAATTTCTTATTGTTGGTTAAGTTCACTTTAAAGGAAAGTATTAGTGATGGGGAAAGGCAATTGTGTAAGGAAGGAAAAAGTGTAAAGTAGTATTGGTGATATATGTTAAAAAACAACAATATGAGTTCTGGGAGGATGGAGGTTAGATCATGTAAATTGTATAGAGTTATAGTAGTAGGAAAGTACCTATAATGAGGTAGACGACTGAATATGGGAGGAATATGGTACGTACTAAGAAGCTATTATTTTCGTGAGAGAGGGAAAGAGAAAAGAAAGGTAGTACTTTCAAGGGCAGATACCAGATGGAAAACTAAACAAAGGTGTTAGAAATTAAGAGTTAGACACTTTGTGGATCAAAGAAAGGGAGGTGGAATATAGGAGATATAGCTGATGGTGGAGGATATCAAGTTGTAGGGGGAAAGGGGATAGTGTACATAGCCTAAATCTATTCACAGAGAAATGAGGCAGTGGAGGATGAGGAAACCCATCAAATGTGGGGTGTTTCCTGCAGAACCTATTTTATTGTTAAGCTAAAATAGAATAAGAAGAAGATCCAGGACAAGAGCGAGAGGATTAAGGAAAGAAAAAAAAATACAAAGAACAGAAACCCCGCTGCCACCTCAGCGGCCTGGCCCGCCCGCGCCCCCCGCACCGCCGCTGCCTTAGCGGCCCGGCCCGCCCGGCTACCCTGGCCGCCGCCGCCTCAGCGGCCCGGCCCGCCCGGCTACCCTGGCCGCCGCCTCCACCTCAGCGGCCCGGCCCTCCCGTGCCCCCTGCGCCGCCGCCGCCTCAGCGGCCTGGCCCGCCCGGCTACCCCGGCCGCCGCCGCTGCCGCCTCAGCGGCCCGGCCCGCCCGGCTACCCCAGCTGCCGCCGCCGCTGCCTCAGCGGCCCGGCCCACCTGACCACCCCGGCCGTGTATCTGGCTTATTTACAAGTCTTTCCATGGTATCACTTATACCATTACTTCATTCCATTTTATGACTGAACAATATTCTAATGTATGGATATTGCACATTTTGGTTATCATTTTGTTAGGTGGTTGACATTTGGATTTCTATCCCTTATTGTAAATAATGCTAATATGAACATTTGTATACAGTTACTTGAATATCTTTCTTCAATTTTGGAGGTATATATCAAGGAAGAGAATACTAGATCATCAGCTAATTATGTGCATATTGTATTGAGAAATGGTAAAAATATATTCCAAGTAGTGTACCATTGTACATACTTACCAGCTATGTACAAGGATTCCAATTTCTCCACATCCTCACCAATAGTTATTTTTTATTTAATTTAATTATTTTTTACTTATCTTTTTTAAGTTAATAGATCACACAAAATATTACATTAAATAACATAAGAGGTTCCCATATATCCCACTCCCCACCTCCCCACCTCCCCTCCCCCATCAATTTTTAAAATTTAACTCTCCAGTCTTGTCCTGTTCTTTCTCTTTCAGTAGTTCATTGCCTGTCATTCACACACCCTTTCTCAGAGCATCATAGAAAACTTCATGTTAGTCTCTTGTAATGCTTGATATTCAGTTTCCTTTACCTTGGATGTTTCTACTATTTTTTCATTTTCTACTTTTAGTTTACAAATGTCCATTTCTAAAATTAATATTCTCTCCTTCTAGTTTGTCACTGACTGTCTCAAAAGTTCATTTTCATTCACATTGTTAGTGAAATTTTCAGTTACAGAACGTAGCTGATCACTTCTGGCTCCAATTAAGAGTTCTTTTTCCTTAAGTAATATTTGTAAAGCATCTTCTTTTTCCTTAATCTGTTCAATTTCTGAATCATTTTGTTTATTTTCTTTCTAGCTCTGAGGTGGTAACAATCGAATCAGATAATGTGATTATTTTTCTGTAGAGTTCTAGTTGTTGCATATTTTTCCTGCAATGATTTTCTTAACTCTTCTAACTCTTGTTGAAGTAATTTAGAAGACTCACTTGGTATATCAGACTTAACTGCCCCCAAGGATTCTGCTATCAGTGAAACAAGTGATGGTCCAGAGGAGAGCTGTGGTAAAATAATATCAAGTTTTCCTAAAAGAAGATCCCTGCTCTTGCAAAGCAACAGGCTGTGATGAACTTGTGCTAATTCCTGACCAAAATTTTTGATTTGGATTTCATTCTGCTCATAACTTTGGATTAGACCAGTAAAGTCTACCTGTAATTTAGAATTATTATCACTGTCAGCCAAAACCTGGTCCTGAAGTTAATGAAGTTCTTCCTGTACTTGTGCTGACTCATGGTGCATATTTTGTACTGTGGTTATCACTTGTTGTTTCCACTCTTACATTTTCTTTACTTGTTTTAATTTATCATGTTCCTGTAGTAGCTTCTCAAACTGATTACTAACTCCTCCAACCTCATTACCTGTGTTGGATGTCTGAAAAACAGTCGAGAAAGTCTGAAATTTCTGACAATGCATCCATTTCAATGTCTTTTTCTCGAATTAAACGTGATAAATTCTGCAGTTTCCCTAAACATATCCTGACCAATACTTTCAAATCTAGTGGAAAATGTTTTATTTTCATCTTGCCCCTTAATAAGGGCTGCTTCTTTGGCAGCAATTATGTCCATCATTTTGTGATATTCTCTTTTTAGGTGACTATTTTCCCTAGTTTTCTCACTCAAAACAGGTAATACTTGTTCTCTCTCCAAGACATAGGCCTGCAGTTGTTTTTGAAGGAAAACAGCATCCTGGATTTAGGAAGTTGAAGAGATTCTTGCATGAAGAGCTTGTTTTTCCAAATCTTTCTGCTGGATTACCTGAGTTAGTTTAACAACTTCATGTTTGGACAGCTTTTGAATCTCTTCTGTTAAAAATATTCTTGGTATTGTATGTACTTTAGCTGTCTCTGGGGCTCTGTTGAGGTGTGCATAAGGGCAACCCCTCTGATAACCTCCCGGCTCTTTTAGGAGACTCATAGCCATATAACCTCATTGGTCCTTTCCATTTCCCCCTTTTATTCAGGTCAAATAGCATTTTTAACTCCTGATATTATATGTAGACTGAAAGAGTCTACTGGTCTGAGTTCACCCTTTTATTCAAGGTCATTTTCGAGTTACATCATCAGCGGGTACTTGGTAGTAATCCCTTGGTGCCAGGGAGGCTCATCCACGGGAGTCATGTCCCACACTGAGGGGACGGCAACGCATGTACATACTGAGTTTGGCTTAGAGACTGGCCACATTTGAGCAACACAGAGGCTCTCAGGAGGTAACTCTTAGGCACCCTGCAGCTCTAGGCCTAGTTCTTATTTCAGGTGCACAGGTTTACAAACATAGTCATTAGTATCAAGGGCTCATTGGTGGACTTTCCTTCTTTTTTGGTCTTTGCCATTGCGCTTGGGGGATTGTTGCTGTTCCTTTAGGGACTGTGATAGAGCTCCCCTGGCTAGGAACTCAGCACTCCCTCAGTTGTTGTTTTTAATTGTTTCCACTATGAAAATATCCAAACATTTATATGTACCCTGGATATATGCCCTGGAGAACTCCCTGCCAACTATGTGCCCCCTATCAATAATATCCCACACCAGTATTCCTCCCCTGCCATTGTTGAACTTCTCTGTGATCCAAAACTTCTTCAAAAATGAAGCCCAATATATTGCCAGGTTCCATTAATAGGAAAATGGAATATAGTCATGAGTTTAAAGGTTAGATATACAATACATATTAATTTAGAAAAATTAAGGTAAAAATAAACTGGGGTATCAAAAAATTTAAAAATGCAAAAGCTTTGTTTTTGATATTTTGCCTTCCATCACTGCAAAAGTATTGCCCTGTATGCACATTGGCAAGGCAACTTCTTCCGTCTTTTCCTCAGTGTCTACATCTGTACTTATTCTTTTTCATTTTCCTTATTATTAAGCTTGTCTTCACAAAAATTTTAGATCACAGTAATTCATATATACAATGTACAGTACTCCCACATATCCAACATAAAACCCTTTTCCCTTCCACAACAATATTCTTTTTAAATATTCATACTATATTTACTGAAACTGATGTACACATATTGAGACAATAACTTTCAAACAAGGCAATATTTGGGTTTACATTGTGGTTTATATTTTAGACTTTACATTTTTCTAAATTTTTAGTTTTCTTATGTTTTACATTATGATTTATATTTTAGCTTATTGGGCCCTATAATTTTTTGGTGTAATTTAACATGTCTTATATATATCCTTGTGTAATCTTGTGGAAACCTTCTATTGCCCATACAGTTACATTGATTCCACCTATTCAATACCCCTTACCTCTCCCCTCAGGGCCCACAGTGACAGTCAAACTTCATTGCTTGAAGGGCCATGTTCAGAGATACTTGCAACTGTGTTGCTGGCTTGACATGCTCAGCTGCCCTAATGCATTGGGAACAACCATTTCTCTCAAGAGATACAATTCCCTCTATTTGAGAACATCAGTCTTCCCCAGGAGGTGTGTATACCTTCACTCTCATTATATGGATCTCTATCCAATGATATAACCCACTATGACAAAATGAGCACTCACACACTCCCTAGAAGCCTGTCCTTTGTCATATTATCCCCTTTAAGCATCTGAAACAGGTAACCTTCCTTACTACATTTTTGAAAAATTTTTCACAGCATTATGCTCTCAACCAAATATCTGACAATCTCCTATGTTCATAGGTTCCCCCACACTCCCCCCAATTTCTTGGACAATATGATCCATCCTCCGATCCCTAGTCACACTCAAGCCCAAAAAGCCCCACCCAAAGGTAACCCTATGCCCCCAATTTATAACTTCCTAGTACAAATACTTACCTCCAGCTTATCATAGATTTCACCCATGTAGGTGTCAGCTTACATCCTTCCTCTACACCCCAATTACCTTTAAGCCTATCATCCAGTCTCTAGCTCACTGAGGCAGCTTGGTTTACTTATTTCATATCATTGAGGTCACGTAGAGTTTGTCCTTCAATTCCTGGGTTGCTTCACTAAACATAAAGTTCTCAAGATTCATCCAAGTTATCACGTGTGTTTGTAGTATATTCATTCTTACAGTGGAGTAGTATTCCATTTTATGTATCTACCACATTTTATTCATGCATTCATCTGTTGATGGGCATTTGGGTTGATTCCAACATTTGGCAATAGTGAACAATGCTGCTATGAATATTGGTGTGCAAATATCTGTTTGTGTCCTAGTTTTCAGTTCTACAGGGTATATAACCAGCAGTGGAATTGCTGGGTCATATGGCAAATCTATAGCTAGTTTTTGGAGAAACTGCTGTACTATCAGGCAGATTTGCTGGTTCCTTCTGCATTGTCACCAGCAGTGGATGAGTGTTCCATTCCTCCACATCCTCTCCAGCATTTGTAGTCTTCTGTTTTCATAGCTGCCAATCTTAATGGAGTAAGATGGTATCTCATTGTACTTTTGATTTGCATTTCCCTAATAGCTAGAGATTTGGAGCATTTTGTCATGTACATTTGAGCCATTCATATTTCTTTTTTGGAGAAGTATCTGTTTAAATCTTTTCCCCATTTTTTAAATGGGTTGTTTGTCTTTTTATTTTCAAGATATAGGAGTTCTTTATATATGCAGGTTATAAGTCTCCTATCAGATATATGTTTACCAAATATTTTCTCCCATTGTGTAGGCTCTCTTTTCACTTTCTTGACAAACTCCTTTGAGGTGCAGAAGGCTTTAATTTTGAGGAAGTCCCATTTATCTATTTGTTCTTTAGCTGCTCATTCTTTGGGTGTGAAGTTTATGATGCCGTTTCCTATTACAAAGTCCTGTGGATGCTTCCCTACACTGCTTTCCAAAGTCTTTATGGTCTTGGCTCTTATATTTAGGTCTTTGATCCATCTGGAGTTAATTTTCATATAAGGTGTGTGTTGGTAATCCTCTTTTGAGGGAAGGCTATCTAGGTGGGCTGCGGTGGGCCGAGGGAACCGGTAGAACGGACGGGCTTCCTGCTCTCCGAAGGGGCATGGGCGAGTCCCACCCTCCCTGTCTGGCGAACGGGCTGCCCGCTCTTCACCGAGGTATGGGCGAGCCATGCCCTCTCAACCGTTCCTGCCTCACCACCGAGCCTGACCTACTGCCTCCCCCTCTTCCCCCTCACCGGGGCCATGCCATCCAACGACCACCGGCCAATCCCCGCTGGCCAACTTTCACATCGCCTAACTCCCACCAGCTTCAACTGACCAATGCCCCACACACCGTCTCCTGCCTGCCTCGTCCCCTCACCCCACAATATATATTGTCCAGCACTTCCTCAATAAAGCAGACTGCACATTGCCACCACTTGCCGTCTCCGCAGCATTCTTCGCGCCCGCTGTGCGTCTGTCTAGCCCCTCGTCCCAAGCAGCCTGGGCAAAGCCAAAGGGACCCCAACATCAAATGGTGCCCAACGTCCTGGGGCAGGTAAGGACCCCTGTCTCCTCCACATAACCGCCGTTAGAGGAGACCCCACCGTCTGCCTTTGGTGGACCCCCGTCTCCTCCGCATGACCGCCGTTGGAGGAGACCCCACCGTCTGCCTTTGGCAGACCCCCTCGACCCGCCCCGATCAGGCGCGGTCCCCTCCGCCTGGTCTCCGCGCAGGCCCCTTCGTCCTCCATCTCCGGAGGACTCTGGCGCATGGCAGCTCTGGCCTCTCAACCCCGGCTGCCACCACGAACTCCCCTAAGAACTCCTCTCTTCACCGCCTTGCTCCATAACTTGGCGGCCCCTAAGAACCCCTCTTTTCACCGCCTTGCTCCATAACTTGGCAGCCCCCCAACCTCGGCGCCTGTCCCCCACCCTCTAACTTACAGCGTCCGGATGTGGGAGCTGACCTGCAATCCCTGAGTGACCTCATACGATCAAAGGCGGTCTGGGGGGTCCCTGCACAGGGACCCTCTTCCATGTTGGGGGATTATACCGACCCGCTACGGTCAAGAGGCACGTAGGATTCCCGTGGAGTCAACTCTCTCCCTCTTGCCGGCGCTGGCCACACCTCTCTCCACCTCTCTTGGTGGATGAACCCCCACAACTTCTTCCCTTGCCTCCTCCTCTCCCCTCTTTGCGCCCTCGCCCTCACAGCTCTCCTTTGCTGCTCCAACCCCTGCCTGGCATTCCTCTTTTTCCTTGCAGTGCTAATCGCCCTCCCCCTGCTCACCCTCCTTTTGCTCAGCGAGCTCTCACTATAAGTCATGGGAGCCTCTCTTTCACGCAAGCAGGCACCTCAAGTCCGCGCCCTGGCGGCCCTGCTTGAATATCACCAATGCAAGGTCTCCGTCCGGCAGCTGCAATCCTTCTGGGACCTCCTTCTCCCCTTTAATCCCTGGCTCATGACCGCTAACCTTTGGGACCCAGACACTTACCGGCTCCTAGTCGATCGAGTACTGGCAGCTACGCAACACGACAATAAGCGTTTCCCCCCGGGCCTTATTCCCGCTCTCATTACGCTTCAGTCCTGCCTCCAAGGGGTGCATCCCCTCGAGGCCTTTGTTGCGGAGGAGGAAGACAGCACTCCCGCCGTGCCCAGCCCTGACTCCGTCTCAGCATGCGCTCAGTTGGAGCAAGTGCTAGAACAAAGCCCGCCAGACCAAAATGGCAAACAGGGCCCGCTAGGCCAAAATGGTGAACTTCCGCCTTCTTCCTCTGCGAGCGGCCCGCCAAAACCGCGGGGCCACATACAGCTAGAGTACCCGGATATCTCCAAGGCGGAGCTTCCTAACAAAGAAGTGGGCGCGGCTCCCCCTCCACCGCCTTATGGGGCCGCCTCCATCCCGCCCGGCACACCCCCAGTGCCTGCGCCATCCGGCTGGGGTGAAATCCCTCCCTCCCCTTCCGCCCCTGCCCCTTGGGATCCGCCCGCTTCTATGTCATCGGAGGGGCGGGCCTCACTTGCAGCCTCCGACCCCTGGGCTCCGCCTCCCCGCAGCACTTCCTCTCTCGCCCCCCCACTTCCCTTCCGCTCGCCTGCATGCCACCTCTCAGCACCTCCCCCTTTCCCCAACCCCGCCCTCTATTTTCCCCATCAATGTTATATGGTCTCGCAACCAGCCACTAGCCTGGTACCCCCAAGACCCCGAGACCGTCAAGCGCCTTTGCAAGGCTGTTAAAGAGGGCAGGCGGCACTCGGCCCAAGGCTTCCGGGCCGTGGCACCCTCCCTGCACTCCCACAGGCGTGGGCGTAGGCGACTGCTGATTGAAGCCCGCCAAAATCCGCGCCACCACGAAGAGCAAGGCACTGCCCCTGCTTCCCTTCAGGGAAGTGGGAAACAAAGCCAGCCACAAGCCCCAAAATCTAAACAAGCTTACAAGGCAATCAAATCTGTTCCAGCAAACGCCCGCCCACCCTTTTCACAACTCCTCAGGCTCCCTGCTGTCTATGTGACAAGGTAGCTATGAGAGAAAAACGTGGCAACATTTGTGTTTTGTTTTGTTTCCATGCTAGTTTTGGTTGAACTTATTTAACCGGGATGATAAAATGAGTACAACATTTTTATCAAGGTCTAAAAGGAATTTTCAGTTTTAAATCAATAATTATCTCCAGAACTTAAAGTCTCAGTATAGTCTTACAGTAATTATCCAAAAATGTGTGCTAATGGTCTGCCTAACTGCTGCTCAAGTTATTTTAACTGATTGCTGATAACTAATAAAAATGTTTCCAAGCACAAGCTTTCATATTATAGGCAACATGAATTCCAGAAGAAATCTTGAAAGGTACAATCTAAGATGTGCTATATAACAGAGGATTTAAAAGCAGCTATACTAAGAAACTAAAAATTATGACTTAATTGTAAACTGTATGTTTCTGTTACTGTGTTGTAATTGTTCTGTGTCTATCTGTTAGTTCAATGTCAGTGTATATTTTAATACCTCCGGATGGTAAATATAAATTAATAAAAATTTATAAAAGAGCTCTATCTGAATGGCCAAAAATTAAATAAGCGCTTATATTAAAATTTAAGTTTATTATATTAATGCATAAGTTTAAATGTTAATAAGATATCTACAATAATAAAAATTGTGAGTCTTAATTAACAAAATTACTATGCCTTTTCATAAAAAAAATGGTTCTTGCCTAGATTGAAATAAATAACTTATCTTTCTTCACAGGATAATATGAAGGATACAAAACTTAAATGAACATTTGGTTAAAAGTTTGTGAAAATGCTAACTGAAATGTAATAAGTTACTCACCCTCCAATCAGTTTCACAAACTGAACTCTGTATAATAAAAATCGACGGCAAGGTTCTCCCCTCCATGCAATCCCTCTGCAGCCTAACTCACACCCCTAATGCAGCCGCCAAGTTCCTAATTCCCCCTAATAACACCAAATGGCTATGCTCTTCCTCCGGCCTCACTCCATGTCTCAATGTTCAAACCCTTAACTCCACCAACGAAACCTGCGTGCTCACTCTCTTACTCCCCCGCATTTTCTATCATAGCAATAACCAATTTTTTGACTCCTGGCAGCGTCACCTTCTACCGACCCACACGCAGAAAAGGGAAGTCATCACTGCCATTACAATTGCCTCACTTCTAGGTCTTGCAGGAGCCAGCACCGGAATTGCGGCCCTAACCCTGCACACTAATGCCTTTTCCTCACTCAGGGCAGCCGTCGACCAAGATGTCACCCGTCTCAAAACAGCCATTAACCACCTAGAAAAATCACTTAATTCCCTCTCCGAGGTAGTCCTTCAAAACTGCAGAGGGTTAGACCTCCTCTTTCTTAAAGAAGGAGGCCTCTGCACTGCACTAGGCGAGGAATGCTGTTTCTATGCTAATTACTCCGGCCTCATTCAAGACAATCTAGCCCAAGTCAGGGCCGGACTGGAAAAACGAAAGAGAGAAAGAGAAACCCAAGGAGGCCTCTCCTGGGGATTCAATGGAATCCTCCCCTACATCCTCCCTATTTTGGGCCCCCTAATTATTCTCCTCTTCGCTTTGGCAGTTGGACCATGGGCCATCAGAAGGATCGTCCAACTCGCCAAGGATCAAGCTAATGCAATTTTTAGCTCACACGTACAGGTCAACTATCAGCGACTCGCCACCACCGAGAACGCCCCCCCCATTTCATCTTCCCAGCCTCCTCCCACCCGTTCTCCCCGCAGGTGCCCTGCACCTCCTGTAACATCGGCCCCCCCTGCTGCCCTCGCTCTCAAGCAGCTACAGCCCTGCTAAAATGTCCACGACACCGCGCACTCCCACTTCCCCCAGCCCACGGCTTACCCGCCTTTTAGCCCCCACTAACTTTTCAGGAGACGGATCTTCCAAAACTCCATTCGCCCCGGGCCCCCCAATACCGCCGCTGCCCTCCAGAACCAAGCAGCCATTCGCCTGTCCCATCGCCGGACCACCTTCAAGCTGCGGACCTGCCGACAGGCTACCTGCTAGCCCCAGATTGCCACTATGCCCTCCCCCCTCTTTCATTTGCCAATGCAAACTTCGCCCACCTCCCTGCCACTCTCCTGGCCCATTTTTATATATAAGAGAGGGGGAATTGAGGGAAGGCTATCTAGGCAGGCTGCGGTGGGCCAAGGGAACCGGTAGAACAGACGGGCTTCCTGCTCTCCACAGGGGCATGGGCGAGTCCCACCCTCCCTGTCTGGCGAATGGGCCGCCCGCTCTTCGCCGAGGTACGGGCGAGCCATGCCCTCTCGACCGTTCCTGCCTCACCACTGAGCCCGACCTACTGCCTCCCCCTCTTTCCCCTTGCCGGGGCCATGCCATCCAACGACCACCGGCCAATCCCCGCCAGCCAACTTTCACATCGCCTAACTCCCACCAGCTTCAACTGACCAATGCCCCACATGCCGTCTCCTGCCTGCCCCGGCCCCTCACCCCACAATATATATTGTCCAGCACTTCCTCAATAAAGCAGACTGCACATTGCCACCACATGCCGTCTCCGCAGCATTCTTCGCGCCCGCTGTGCGTCTGTCTAGCCCCTCGTCCCAAGCAGCCTGGGCAAAGCCAAAGGGACCCCGACATCACTCTTTCATTCTCTTACATATGGATATCCAGTTCTCCAGGCACCATTTGTTGAATAGGCCATTCTCTCCCAGTTGAGAGTGTTTCATGGCTTTATTGAATATTATATGACTATATATATATGAGGATATATATCAGAACTCTCAGTTTGATTCTATTGGTCTGTGTGTATCTCCTTGTGCCAATACCATGCTGTTTTCACTACTGTTGCTTTGTAGTATGTTTTGAAGGCAGGTAGTGTGATTCCTCCATTTCCATTTTTCTTTTTCAGTATGTCTTTGGCTATTCAAGGCTTCTTTCCTTTCCAAATAAATTTCATAGCTAGTTTTTCTAGTTCTTTAAAGAATGCTGTGTTGATTTTTATTGGGATTGCATTGAATGTGTAGATAAGTTTTTGTAGGATAGACATCTTAATAATATTTAGTCTTCCTATCCATGAACAGGGAATATTCTCCCATTTAATTAGGTCTTCTTTGATTTCCTTGAACAGTGTTGTGTACTTCTCTGTGTATAAGTTTTTTACATCTTTAGTTAAATTTATTCCTATGTATTTGATTTTTTAATTTACTATTGTAAATGGTGTTTATTTCTTGATTTCTTAGTAGCACCAGTACTTGGGGTTATATCTACTTTGGCTGTCTCCAGGATCCTGCTGAAGCATGCATAAGTGCTGCTCCTCTGATGAACTCCTGACTCTTTTTGGCGGCTCTTAGTCAAATAAACTCATTTGTATTTAATATTTCCCTCTTTTATTCAAGGTATTTTTCTAGTTGCAACACCAGTTAGTGATTGAAAGTAATCCCTAGTCACCAGGGAGATTCATCCCTTGGAGTTATGTCCCATGCTGGGGGGAATGTAATGCATTTACATGCTGAATTAGGCTTAGAGAGTGGCCACATTTGAGCAACAGAGAGGCCCTCAGGAAGTAACTCTTAGGCATCCTGCAGTTCTACGCCCAGTTCAAAGTTTAGGTTCATAAGCATAGACAACAGTATCAAGGGTTCATCATTGGAACATCCTTCTTCACTGGTCTTTGCCCTTGCACTTGGGGGATTGTTGTGGTTCCATTGAGGAATGTGACAGAGTTCCCCTGGCTAGGAACTCAGCATTCCTTCAGTTGTCATTTGTAACTGTAACTACTATGAAAATACCCAATGAATATCAGAACATTTTTGTATGCTATATATACATGCTCTGTCGAACTCCCTTCCAATCATGTGCCCCCATTAATAACACCCCATACCTGCGTTCCTTCCCTACCATAGTTGAACCCCTCTGTGGTTCAAAGCTTCTTCCAAAATGAAGCCTAACGTGGAATTTTGGATTTCTGACATGGAGATCAGCGCTTCCAGCTACAACACCACCCCAAGGCCTGGCTGCTGATCTGCAGTGGTCCTTAAATCAGTTGCAATAAAGAGGTGTCACCAGCAGGCTGTTTCGGGGGCTTGCAGGGTGGGAGGTGTCTGGAAGCCGATTAGGTGAAACAGAGACGGAGGAGTCTTTTGTTAGGCGTGGAATTTTGGGTTTCTGACATGCATATCAGCACTTCTGGCTAGAGCCTCGCCCCCTAGGGCTGGCTGCTTATCTGCAGTGTCCTTAAATTGGTTGAAATATAGAGGCGCCCCCAACAGGCTGTTTTGGGGGCTTGCAGGGCAGGAGGTGTCCTGAAGTTGAATTGGTGACACAGTGACAGAAGAGACTCTAGTGAGAGGGGAATTTTGGGTTTCTGACACAGAGGTCAGAGTTTGTGGATGTGACCCCCCTCACAGGGTAGGCACAAAGCTACGGGGATCCCTGAAGGCTGTATTTCACTGTGGTACTCCCAGGTTCCCTGTTAACCAGATTTGAGGTTGCCAGGTGTAAATCCCTTAAACCCTGGTGGCCCACACCCCAGAGACTCAAACCTCTTGAGTCTGCATTATCACAGACTTCCCATCCCTGAATCCACCATGCCCTGAGGTCGATTTGAGGTCCTTGATTGTTCTAGTCCTCAATGCCAGTGGTTTTATTTCCTTTTTTTCTCTTCACTTTTTCTCTTTTTTCTTTCTTTTTTTTTTAATGTCTTGGTGGCTAATATTGCATTATCTCCTAGTCTTTTCTACCATTGTTTGCCCCAAGGTCTTTTTTCATTTATTTAGGTGTTGTTTTTTTTTCTCTTTCTTGTTTTCTTTTTCTGGCTTGTTTCCCTCCTTTTTTGACCACCCACTTTTTCTTCTCTTTTTTTTTCTTTTCCCTCTTTTTCTTCTAATTTTATTTTATCTTAATTATATAATAGGTGCTACAGGGAACACCTCATATCTGCTGGGTTTCCTCATCCTCCATTTCCTCATTTCTTTGTGAATTGATTTTGGCCACCTACACTATCCCCTTTCCCCCATATCTTGATATCCTCCATCATGTACTGTCTCTCCTATATTCAACCTCCCTTTATTTGCTCCCCAAATTGTCTAACTTTTAATTTCTAATACCTTTGTTTTGTTTTCTGTTTTTAATCCACTCTTGAAACTATTGCCTTCATTTCTCTTTCCCTCTCTCATGAAAACACTAGCTTTTTAATTCATACCATATTCCTCCCATATTCAGTCGACTACCTCAATATAGGTACTCTACTTACTGCTATAACTCTACACAGCATACATGAATCTAATATCCATCCTCTCAGATCTCATATTGTTGCTCTGTTAACATTTATTACCAATACTACTTTATACATTTTCTTTTTCACACAATTGCCTTTCCCTGGCCTTAATATTTTCCTTCAGAGTGAGCTCAGCCAGCAACAAGGAATTAAATAAGAAGAACAAAGTGACAAAGAGAAGATAAAACACTTACATAAGAACAACAGCTAATTAATCCCCACAACTAGACAAAGAAGCTAAGGAACTGATTAAACCCATCAAGGTAAAATAATGACCAGACAGCAACAAAAAACTACAAACCAAACCAGTAATCAGGAAAACATGGCTGAATCCAATGAACAAAATAAAAACCAGGAAGGGGAGCAGAACTTCACACAAGTAATTAAAGATCTCAGAACATATATCAGAGACAAACTTAATGAAGTAAAGGAAGAGTTTAACAATATGAAGAAAACACTTGGAGAGGAAATTGCAGACATATGCAAAAAGATAACAGATATGATGGGAATGAACACCACAGTTCAAGAAATCAAAAATACACTCACAGCAAATAGCAGCAGATTAAAAGAGGCAGAGGAGAGAATTAGTGATGTGGAAGACAGTAATCAGAAATCAAACAGATAGTAGAATTGATCGATAAAAAGATAGAAAAAATACAGCTAGGACTTAGGGGCTTGAATGAGAATACAAAACACACAAACATACATATTATAGGCATCCCTGAAGGAGAAGAGAAGGGAAAGGGGTCAGAAGGGGTGTAGCAGGAAATAATGGCTAAAAAAATTCCAAAATCTATTGAGAGAGACAGATATACATATCCAAGAAGCACAACACACCCAAACATCATAAACCCCAACAGGCCCACCCCAAGACATATACTTGCCAAATTATACAATGCACAAGACAATAAGAAAATTCTAAAAGCAGCAAGAGAAAAGAAAACCATCACATACAAAGGAGGCTTCATAAGATTAAGTGCTGATTTCTCACCTGAAACCATGGAGGCAAGAAGGCAGTGGTATGATATAGTCAAGGTATCAAAAGAAACAAAGTTCCAACCAAGAATACTCTACCCACCTAAAAAAGCATTCAAAAATCATGGAGAGTTCAAAATATTCACAGATAAACAGAAATTGAAAGACTATGCCAACAAGAAACTTGCCCTTCAAGAAATACTAAAGGGAGTTCTGCAGGAAGAAAGGGAAAAAAAGAAGAGGCAGAGTTGGAGGAGAGTGTAAAAGCAACAAAAAAGACAAAAAGAGAAGAAAAGACAAACAAAATATGACAAACACAAGTCCAGTCATAATATGACTAACATAAATAATCCCTTGAAAGTAATAACACTGAATGTCACAGATTAAACTCACCTATCAAAAGATTCAGACTGGGACATTGGATAAGGAAATATGTCCCATCTATATGCTGTCTACAAGAGACACATCTTAGACCCAGAGAATCATGGAGGCTGAAAGTGAATTGCTGGAAAACAATCTTGCAAGCAAACAATAACCAAAAAAGGCAGGAGTAGCTATATTAATATCAGACAAAATAGACTTTAAATGTGAAATAATTGTGAGAGATAAAGAAGGATTCAAAATATTAGTGAAAGGGGCACTCTCTCAAGAAGAACGAACAATCATAAATATTTATGCTCCTAAGAAGGGCGCCTCTAAATACGTGAGGCAAACGCTGGAAAAACTAAGTGAAAGAATAGATGCATCTACAATTATAGTGGGAGATTTTAATACACCACTATCAACTCTGGACAGAACATCTCAAAAGAGAATCACTAAAGAAACAAAATATTTGAACAGTATATTAGAGGAGCTGGAGCTAATAGACATATACAGATCATTACACCCAAACACAGCAGGATATACATTTTTCTCAAGTGCACATGGATCATTCTTCAAGATAGACCATATGCGAAGCCACAAGGAAAGGCTTAATGAATTCAGAAAGATCGAAATCATACAAAATAGTATCTCTGACCACAGTGGAGTGAAGCTGGAAATCTGCAATGGCCAGAGGCCCAGATTTCACACCAAGATATGGAAAGTAAACAGCGCACTCTTAGAAAAACAGTGGGTCAAAGAGGAAATCTCAAAAGAAATCAATAACTACTTTGAAGCAAATGATAATGATAACACAACATACCAAAACATATGGGATGCAGGAAAAACAGTACTGAGAGGGAAATTTACAGCCATAAATTCATACATCCAAAAAGAAAAAGAGCAAAAATTGAAAACCTAACTGCATATTTGAAGGAAGTAGTAAAAAAACAACAAAGTAATCCCACAGGAAGAAGAAAGAAAGAACAAAGATAAGAGCAGAACTAAATGAAATAGAAAATAAGAAAGCACTTGAAAAGATAAACAACACCAGGAGCTGCTTTTTTGAGAAGATCAATAAAAGTGACAAACCCTTAGTGAGACTAACAAAGAAAAAAAGAGAGAAGAAGCAAATACACAAAATAAGAAATGAGAAAGGAGATATCAACACTGACCCCACAGAAATAAAGACTATCATAAGAGGATACTTTGAAAAACTATATTCCAACAAAAGCAACAATTCAGAGGAAACTGACACATTCCTAGAAACACATAAGCAAGCTATATTGAGGAAAGAAGAAATTGATGATCTCAACAAACCAATCACAAGTAAAGAGAATCAGTCATTAAAAACCTCCCCACTAAGAAGAGCCCAGGGCCAGATGGCTTCACAGGTGAATTCTACAAAACATGCCGGAAAGAACTAACACCAATCCTGCTGAAACTCTTCCAAAAAGTCGAAACAGAAGGAAAATTGCCTAACTCCTTTTATGATGCCAACATTACCCTAATACCAAAGCCAAACAAAGACACCACAAGAAAGGAAAATTAGAGACCAATTTCTCTAATGAACCTAGACGCAAAAATACTTAACAAAATACTTGCTAATCATATTCAAGAACACATTAAAGGAATTATACACAACAACCAAGTGGGATTCATTCCAGGTATGCAAGGATGGTTCAACATAAGAAAATCAATGTAATACACCATATAAACACATTGAAGGAAAAAAATCACATGATTATATCTATAGATGCAGAAAAAGCATTTGACAAAATACAGCACCCTTTCTTGATAAAAACACTCCAAAAGATGGGAATACAAGGAAATTTTTTGAACATGATGAAGAGTATATATGAAAAACCCACAGCCAACATCATTTACAATGGAGAAATCCTAAAATCCTTCCCTCTAAATTCAGGAATAAGACAAGGATGCCCACTGTCTCCCCTTCTATTTGACATTGTCTTAGAAGTACTTGCTCGAGCACTGAGGGAAGAACCAGATATAAAAGCATTCAAACTGGGGAGGGGGAAATAGGTATTGAATAGATGGAACCAACGTAACTGTGAGGGCAACAGAAATATTTCACAAGAGCACAGAAGGATGGATATAAAACATGTAATATTACACCAAAAATATATAGGAGCTGATAGACTAATAATGTAAATCATAATATAAAACATAGGATACCTAAAAATTTAGAAAATTGTATAGCCTAAAGTATAAACCACAATGTAAACACAAATGTTACCTTGTTTGAAAATTACTGTCTCAATTTCTGTACATCAGTTTCAGTAAATATGGTATGAATATGTTAAAAGATTATTGCTGTGGAAGGGAAAAGTTTTTATATTGGATATGTGGGAGTACTATATATTGTATATATAAATTACTGTGATATAAAACTCTTGTGAAAATAAGCTTAATAATTAGAAAAAAGAAAAGAAGAAGATAGGATTAGAATTTTTCCAAATTAATATGTATTCTATATCTAACCTTTAAACTCTTCACTATATTCCATTTTACTACTAAGGGAACATGGCATTATATTGGTCTTCACTTTTCAGAAAGTTTTGGATCACAGACAGGTTCAACAATGTCAGCAGAGGAATACTGGTGTGGGATGTTATTGACATGGGATATATGGTTGACAAGGAGTTATACAGGGCATGTGTCCGGGGTGCATGGAAATGTTTGGATATATTCATAGTGAAAATAATTAAAAACACCTGTGTGGGTACTGGGTTCCTGGCTGGGAGGGCTCTGTCACAATTCCTAGGGGAGCAGTGGCAGTCTCCCGGGTGCAATGGCAAGGACCTGGAAGGAATGAGGATCCAACAGTGTGCCCCTGACACTAATGACTCTGCTTGTGAGCCTGTGCACCTGAAATAAGAACAAGGCCTAGAACAGCAGTGTGCCTAAGAGTTCCCTCCTGACAACCTCCGTGTTACTCAAATGTGGCCAGTCTCGAAGCCCAACTCAGCATGTTAAAGCATTGTCTTCCCCCCAGCGTTTGACATGACTCCCAGGGATGAGCCTCCCTTTTGCCGAGGGATCACTACCAAGTACCAGCTGATGACATAACTAGAAAATGATCTTGAATAAAAGGTTCAATGTGGACCAGCAGAATATCCCTGTCCACATATAATAATAGGAGTTAAAAATGCTTTTTGACCTAAATCAAGGGGGAAATGGAAAGGATAAATGAGTTTATATGGCTATAAGTCTCTCAAAAAGAGCCTGGAAGTTATCAGAGGGGTTGCCCTTATCCACACTTGAGCAGAGTCTCAGAGACAGATACAGTAGATACAACCCTGTGTGTTGGTTCTTCTGAGGGTTACAGAGACCCACAGGTTTTATGGTCATGACAGATGGAGTTCACTGCCATGTCAGTTGGCCCTTCTTTGGAGTTGGTATTTCTGCATGATGGAGCTGGACTCTGATGTGATCTCTTTTCACAAGCCTTTCCTGTTACTTTACCAGAAATGTAGTTGGTGCTGAGATTCTAGGGGACCTGAATCTCAGGACTGACCATATGATAGCCAGACCCTGAGCCTCAACAGACTTCAGCTCCTATACTCTGGTTTATTGGACTTACCCGAGTCAGCTAACATGGAGTTGAAGAATGTCAACCACCACACCATGCAGCCTAGAGTGCCTACAAATGAAAGCAGGATTGCATCCAGCATCCATGTGGAATCTAAGCCCCCTCTTTACATAGATGTAGAAAGGACACAACCAATCCAAGGTCCACAGTATGGAGAAATAGAGTAAGGATTAGAGTGTACTTACTGATATTCTATTCATGAATTATTGTGGTTAGTAATCGAAGAAAATGTGGCATTGGTGTGGAAAAAGTGACCATGGTGGCTGCTGGGTGTGGAGAATGGGAGGAATAGATGAGATGTGGAGGTGTTTTCGGGACTTTGGAGTTGTCCTGGGTGGTGCTGCGGGGACAATTACCAGACATTGTAGATCCCCCCATGGCCCACTGGATGGAACGTGGGAGAGTGTGGGCTATGATGTGTACCATTGATCATGACGTGCAGCGATGCTCAGAGATGTATTCACCAAATACAATGAATGTGTCATGATGATGGGGGAGAGTGTTGCTGTGGGGGGCAGGGGGGGTTGGGGGGTGGAGGGGCATGGGACCTCATTTTTTTAATGTAATACTTTTAAAAAATGAATTAAAAAATAAAAAAATAAAAAATAAATATGTAAGGTTTGCAAGATGTGCTTTGTTAAGGGAAAAAAGTTTTGTCTTAAAGTGAAGTAACTGGTTATTGCAGAATAAGAAACAGGAGTAAATATAATCATGGATTAATATAGAAAGTTATAGAATGTTGCAGAAAAATGAATTTTGTCAGGGTACAGGTTGGCTAAAATTTGATAGGTTTATAAGATTTTTAAGAGTTTTCTTATAAAGATATTTTTACAATTCTAGAATTTGGATTTTACTGTTAAAATTTCTTGGATACTTTGTCTCCTCTTAGTAAGAAACTATAAAAGGTTTTCCTTAACTGAGTGTCCTACTTAGAAGATGAAATTTCTGTATCGACTGTGCTTTATATTTACCTTATAATCCTCTATTGTTTTAGAGAACAAGTCTTCTCACTTTTGAAATAATTATGTGTAATTTACAATCATGTTACCTCCTCTCTTCACTTTTAAAATATTTTATTTTATTTTGTTTTTTAACTTTTTATTGAAGTCTGTCATTCATATGTGGACATCCATAAACAGTAAGTATAGAGTATAAGTTGTGATTTACAAAAGAAATATATCATCAGTTTTCCCATACATTACCCCACCACCAATACCTTGTATTGCTGTAAAACAATTGTTAAAAACTATGAAAAACATTATCAAACCATTACTACTAACTGTAGCCAATATCTTATATTTGGTGTACTTTCCCCCCAACTCAGCCAGTTAATGACAACCTGCATTGGTATTATATACTTGTAATAGTTCTTGAGAGAATATTTTCATTTTCTGTTAACCATAGGCCATCTTCCACCATAGGATTCATTGTGTTATACAGTCTCATGTTTTGCACAGTCCACTCAAAGTGTACACTCAGTGACACTCACATTAATCACAGAGTTATGCTGCCATCACCTCAGTCAATTTTAGAACATTTTCATTACTCCAAAAGGAAAAATCCCACATCCCTTTATACCCCCTATTGTCCCTTAGAATTGGTATACTATCTCACCATTGCTGCAAAAATATTATAATATTACTGTTAACTCAAATTCATGTTATGTTAGTTGTAATTTTCCATGTGTCACCATATACTTAACACTTTGTAAAGGAAGAAATTTCTTATACTATTAATGACATTTTTCATCTACCACTGAAATCATTATGTTATATGGTCCATACATTATTCTCTAGCTTCCTTTCATTTGAAATATTACTTCCACAGCCTATCCCTTTCTACTCCAATCACATTTAAATGTGATCATTGTTAGTTATATTCACTATAATTTATTACCATCAACTCTATTGATTACCAAACATTTCCAAAAACACTTATTAAAAATTGTACAATCATTAGGCATCAGGTCCCATTCTTGACCCACATTCAATTTCCTAGTAACTTATACTCTAGAATTTATCTCTGTGAGTTTACTCATCATTTTAGTTCATGTTAGTGAGACCATACAATATTTGTACTTTGGTGTCTGACTTATTTCCCTCAATATTATGTCCTCAAAGTTCATCCTCAATGCTAAACCTGATAATGTGACATATTACATTCTCACAATCAAACCATGAATGATGATTCCTGAACTCATACCATCATTGGGAATTTCCAGAGATCCCCTGGAAAATCGCAAAAGATTTGTTCTTTTTTTACCTTGTTAAAACTAGTTGTGTTTATTGATATATCAGCTACATGGAAAATGTTATCAAATTAAAAAGGATTTTCTAACATTTTTTGGTTAAATTGAGATGAGATGTGGAAGCATTTTTGGGACTTGGAGTTGTCCTAAATGATATTGCAGGGGAAGATTCTGGACATTATATATCCCTCCATAACCACTGAATGTATTAGGGGAGAGTGTAAACTACAACGTAAACTATTATCCATGGGAGGCAACAGTGCTCCAAAATGAATTCATCAAATACAATGAATGTGACAAAATGATGAAAGAGGTTGTTGATGTGGGAGGAGTGGTGGGATCAGGGATATGTGGGGACGTTTTATATTTTTTATGATCTATGTACCTTGAAAAAAGATAATTTAATAAAAACATAAAAATTAAATGTTATAAGTATGAACACTTCAGAAGTTTTATAAAGTTCTTAGAGATTTCTCAATAGGCTCACTGTCTTGGAGATGTCCAAGTATTTATGTACCTGATATTGGATAACAATATTATTTCTGTTCATAAATTCAGTTATTCATAAAATAATGTTTAATGAACTCTCATGAAATATTATTTTTTATGTTTTTCAAAAATATATGTTTTTATTTTTTTGAATGATACTTAGATTATATAAATGTTACATTAAAATGTAGGGGATTCCCATTCCCTACCACTCCCACACTTTCTCACATTAACAACATCTTCCATTAGTGTGTACATTTTTTTTACAAATGATGAACACATACTGGAGCATTGACACTGAGTATGGACTATAGTTCACATTATAGTTGAATCCCTCTTCTGCACAATTTTGTAAATTATGACAATATATATAATGGACTTATTCTGTCATTGCAATGTCATTCAAGACTATTCCAATGTCCAGAAAATGCCCATATATTACACATATTTTTCGTTCACCCTTCCATCGGAATCTCTGGTGGTCACTGCCTCCATGTCAATGCTAAAATAAAAAATAAGTTTATAAAAACTAGCTGTAGATTTGCCATATGAAACAGCAATTCCACTGCTGGGTATATACCCAGTAGAACTGAAAACAAGGACACAAACTGATATATGCACACCAATGTTCATAGCAGCATTCTTCACTATTGCCAATAGTAGGAATCAACCCAAATGCCCATCAACATATGAATGGATAAATAAAATGTAGTATATACATACAATGGAATACTACTCAGCTTTAAGAATGAATATACTACAATTACATGTGATAACATGGATGAATCTTGAGATCCATATGTTGAGTGAAGCAAAGCAGGCATTGAAGGACAAATACTACATGACCTCAATGATATGAAATAAATAAATCAAGCTGCCTTAGAGAGCTAGATACTGGATGATATGCTTAAAGGAAGTGGGGGGTAGACAAAGGTTGCTAGCCGACACCTACCTGAGTGAAATCTATGATAAGTGGGAGGTAAGTATTTGTACAGGGAAGGGGTAAAATGGGGACATACGGATAACTTTGGGTGGGGTTTTGTGGGCTTGAGGGGGCCTAGGGATGGGAGGATGGGTAATACTGCCCACGAAATTGGGGGAAGGGTGGGAGAACATAAGAACAAAGGAGATTGTCAGGTATGTGTTTGAGAGTATAATGTTGAGAAAACTTTTCCAAAACTATAATAAGGAAGGTTACCTGTTTAAGATGCTTAAAGGGGAGAATTTGACACAGAACAGGCTTCTAGGGAGTGTGTGAGTGCTCATTTTGTCATAGTGGGTTATATCATTGGATGGAGACCCATACAATGAGAGTGAAGGTATACCCACATCCTGGGGAGGACTGAAGTTCTCAAATAGAGGGAATTGTATCTCTCGAGAGAAATGGTGGCTCCCAATACATTAGGGCAGTTGAACATGTCAAGCCCTTAAGATTGTTGCAAGTATCTCTGAACATGGTGTTTCAAGCAATAAAGACTGATTGTTACTGTGGGCCCTGAGGGCGGGGGCAAAGAGGTATTGAATAGATGGAATCAGTGTAACTGTGGGGCAATGGAAATGTTCCACAAGATTATGCAAGGATGGATATAGAACATGTTAAATTACACCAAAAATGCGTAGAGGCTTATAAGCTAAAATGTAAATCATAATGTAAAGCATAAGATAATGAAAAATGTAGAAAATGAAATAGTCTAAAATATAAACCATAACGTAAACTCAAGTGTAACCTTTTTGGAAAGCTATTGTCTCAATATCTGTACATCAGTTGCAGTAAATATAGTATGAACATGTAAAAAGTTTATTCCTGGGGAAGGGACAAAGTGTCTGATGTCGGACATGTGGCAGTACTGTATATTGTATATATGAATTACTGTGATCTAAAACTTTTGTAAAGACAAGCTTAATAGTTAGAAAAAAGAATAGAAAAAGAAAGGATGTAGACATTGAGGAAGAGATGGAAGAAGTTGCCCTGCCAATGTGCATACAGGTCAACACATATTGCTGTGATGGGGGGCAAAATATCAAAAACAAAGCTTTTTAATTTTCTAATTTTTGATACACCAATTTATTTTTACTTTAATTTTTCAACATTAGTATGTATTCTATATCCAACCTTTAAACACTTCACTATATTCCATTTTACTATTAATGGAACCTCACAATATATTAGGCTTCATTTTCAAAGTTTTGGAACACAGAGAGGTACAACAATGGCAGGGGAGGAATACTGATGTGGGGTGTTATTGATAGGGCACACATGGTTGGGAGGGACTTCTCCAGGGCATATATAGAGGGTACATAAAAGTGTTTGGATATTTTCATAGTGGTTACAGTTAAAAATGACAACTGAGGGAGTGCTGAGTTCCTAGCCAGGGGAGCTCTATCACATTCCCTAATGGAACAGCAACAATCCCCCAAGTGCAACGGCTAAGACTGATAAAGAAGGATGGTCCAACAATGAGCCCTTGATACTAATGACTATTCTTTTGAGCCTGTACACCTCAAATAAGAACTAGGCCTAGAGCTGCAGGTTGCCTAAGAGTTACCTCCTGAGAGCCTCCATTTTTCTCAAATGTTGCCAGTCTTGAAGTCAAACTCAGCATGTAAATGCATTGCCTTCCTCCCAATGTGGGACATGACTCCTGGAGATGAGCCTCCCTGGCACTGAGAGATTTCTACCAAGTACCAGCTGATGATGTCACTGGAAAATGACCTTGAATGAAAGGGTCAACTCAGACCAGCATAATATCTCAGACTACATGGAATATCAGGTGTTAAAAATGCTTTCTGACCTTGAATAAAAGGGGGAAATGGAAAGGACAAATGAATTTATATGGCTTTGATTCTCCAAAAAAGAGCCTGGAGGTCATCAGAGGGGTTGCCCTTACACACACCTCAGTAGAGTCCCAGAGACAGCTAAAGTGGATACAATCCCAGGTATTGATTCTTCTGAGGGCTACAGAGACCCACAGGTTCTATGATAATGGCAGATGGAGTTCAGTGCCAAGTCAGTTGGCTCTACTTTGGAGTTTGTGTTCCCGAGTGTGATGGAATTGGACTCAGATGTTATCTTTGTTCACAAGCCTCTCCTGTTCCTTTTACCAGACCTGTGGTTGGCACTGAGGTTTAGTGTATACTGCATCTCTGGACTGTCCATGTGATAGCCAGGCCCTGAGCCTCAACAGACTTGCAACTCTTACCCTCTGGTTTATTGGACTTACCCCAGCCATCTAACAGGGAGGTGAAGAAGGTCAACCACCACACCAAGGAGCCAAGAGTGCCTACAACTGCAAGCAGTAGAATTGCATCCATCATCCAAGTGGAATCTAAGCAATCTCTCAATATAGAGGTGGAGTGGACATAAACATCCCAGTGTCTACAGAATGGAGGAATAGAGTATGGATTAGAGTGGAATTAATGATATTCTATCTGGAGCTATTGTGATTAGTAATGGAAATATATTTAGTATTGTTGTGGAGAGAATGGCCACGGTAGCTGCTGAGCATAGGGACTGGGAAGAAGAGATGTGACGTGGGGGCATTTAAGCACTTGAAGTTTTCCTGGGTAGTACTGCACTGACAGTTACTGCACATTGTATGCCCTCCAATGGCCCACTGGGTGGACTCAGGGAGATTGTAAACTATAATGTGGACCATTGACCATGTGGTGCAGCAGTGCTCAGAGATGTATTCACCAAGTGCAATGAATGTCCCATGATGATGGAGGAGGTTGTTGTTATGGGAGGAGTGGGGTGGGGGATTGAGGGGTATATGGGGACCTCATATTTTTTAAGTGTAGCATTAAAAAATAAAGACAAATAAATAAATAAACTGAATGAGGGTGAAAAAAAAGTTTATAATAGAAAAACAATAGGTCTACTCTAGTCAATTATTCATTCCCCAATCCTAAGGATTCTGGTATGGTTATGCCCACCCAGCCTCAATTGAGATGGGGCTTAGATCTCATGGGGCAGACAGATCAGCCTATCTTGCTTGCAGTTGTAGACTCTCTCTTTTCCTTTGGATCTTCATTGTCTATCATCTTTTCCCTGCTAGTTGTCCTGCGTGAGCCCAATGAACTGGAGAGTAGGCATTGCAACTCTGCTGAAAATCATGGCCTGATTGACACATGGAAAGCCCAAATTTTTAAGCCTCTTGTACATAAATCTATGACTCTACTGCCAACTATAGGCTCAAATAGAAGGGGAAGAAGAGCCATGTGTATGGAAAACACAACTGAGTCCAACTCTGTCACACTGAGGAGCATAATTTCCAAAATAGGGCTCATTGGCAGTGTGCTAAACTCCTGAGTTGTCAGCCCTGCCTTAGAGAGTCTGGATATCTCCAAGGCCATCAGGAGCCCCATATCTGAGGCACTATTTACTGTGGAATTCTATGAGATCCTGCTGAGTTATGCATAAGTGTAACCTCTGGAATGACCTCCCTCCTCACTTTGAAGTCTCTTAGATATATAAACTTATTTGTCTTTTCCTTTTCTCCCTTTTAGTCATGGTCTTTTTCCAGATGTATTGCTAGTTGATGTTTGGTAGCAATTCCTCAATGCCAAGGAGGCTCCTCTTCGGGAGTCATGTCCCACATTGGAGGAATATAATGCATTTATATGCTGAGTTTGGCTTAGAGAGAGGTCATGTTTGAGTCACAAGTAGGCTCTCAGGTGGTCACTTTTAGGCAATTTATAATAGTAGGCTCAGTTTCCATTTCAAAAGAAAAGGTTCATAAGTACAGTCATCAATATCAAGGGCCCATCAGTGTTCAATTCTCCTTCACTAGTCACTGCCTTGTACTTTGGGGATTCTTGTTGTCCAGTTAGAGAATGTGGCAGAACTCCCAAAGATGGGGAATTATTGTGTGGATCTCCACCCACCGTGACAATGACCCATTAACACTTGAACATATTCATATGCCTTAAAGGTATGCCCAGCTGAACCTCTCCCTATGCATCTCCCATCACTGATACACCACACCAATGATCCCTCTTTGCCACAGCTGTAACCCTTCTGTGATCCAAAACTTCTTTTAAAATGAAGCCAATAAAATAACCAATAAAAATTATAGGAGAATGAAATAATGATAGTTTAAAAAAAAACAAATACAAAAATTTAAAATTTTTTGATATAGTACAAAATAATAAAAGAAAGCTGAAAATTTTCTTGGCATTTTATCTTTTATCACTGTAAAATGTCTCATCCTGTATGTATAGTGACATTTTCTTTCATTTATTCACCAGCGCCTCCTACTTTTCATTTTATCTTCAAAGAAACTTTAGGTTACAGAAGCCATGTAGAGAATATAGGGGATTCTCATATAACCAACATCCTCCCTCTTTTCACCTTTCTCCTATTAATAACATTTTACATGTGGATGGTTCATTTGTTACCTTTGATGTACAAATATTGAAGCATTGCTACTAAACATGGTCAATGATTTATATTATGGTTTGCACTTTGGACCACACTTTTATACATTTTGATGAAATTTAATATGGCCTGTATCCATCATTGTAAGATCATGTAGAACAATTCCAGTCCCCCCAAAATGCCCCATGTTCCATTTTTCTATTCCTCTGTCTCCCACCCTCTGGACCCATGGCAAACACCCAGCAACATCCCTTGAAGAAAAAGATTCATAGTTACTTGCAACAACAATTGAGGGCTTGACATACTGACCTCTCCTTCCCTGTTAGAAACTACCAATGCTCTTGAGAAACTCCTGCCCCTCTATTTTAGAACATAGCAGGACTACACATGGATAGGAGTCCAACACCTTCTCATTAATTGTGGGGTCTCCACTCACTGATACAATGCATTATGGCAGGATGAATACTCACATACTCTCTAGAAGCCTGCCTCAAGTGTGCCCTGTCCATCATTATCCCCACATCAAACACCGTAAACCAGTGTATTCATCAGGGATCTCTAGGAAAACAGAATCAACAAGAGATATCTGTCAATAGTATGTGATTTTATAAGACTCCCTCATGCAGCTGTGGGGATGCACAAGTCCAGGTTCTGCAGGCAGGCTGCAACCAGGGGTTCCAATGAAAGTCCAGTGAAGGTTCTTGATGAATTCGGGGAGAGGTTGGCTATCCAAAGATGAGCTGGGAAATTCTCACTCAATGCTGAAATCACTTGCCCTTTTAGGCATTCAACTGATTGGATAAAGCATCACTCATTGCTGATGGCAACCTCTCTGATTTCTGTAATTGTAATCAGCTGTGATTTATCACTTAAGTAAAGTCAAAGGTGGCTAAAGTCCATAAATATCCTTGTACTGCAGTTAGCCCAGCGTTTCCTTTACCAAACAATTGGGCACAATTACCTGGCCAAGTTGACACAATAACCTAACCATCACAGTCCACCCCTTGTCAACTATACACATTACCTTAAACCATACTGTAGTCTAAGTTACAACAATAACAGACATGTAAGATAAGGAATATAATTGGTAGTAATATTTTTATGATGCTCTTGCAAGTTTGTAACAAATGTTTCACACCAATGCAAAGAGCTGGTGAAAGGGTGATGTATGAGACCTCTTGTGATGTTATGTATGTTTATTTTGTAAGTTCAGTTCACAATATTTACTATACACTTATTGTTTATGTATGTTCATGTATGAATGATATGCTTCAATAAAATTTAAAAAATAGAATAACAGACATGCAATTTCCAACATCAGGGCATTCCCTTGCCTAACAATGTTCAACTCTCCTGTGTACAACCAGAAACACATTAATTCAATACAGAATAGAGTGCACGTTCTTGGGTAATATTCACTCCCAAACTTGACATCATCAAATATTATGACATGAAACTGATACAATTTGTTATATGATTAGGGAAAAGTTTGGGGAAGAAGACAAAAAAATTTGTTTTGTGTACATATACAATCATCATCATAATGAAACAAAGAAGAAGGAGTCATAATTATAGTCCTCATTTCTGTAACTGGTCAAAGTTCATATTTATCTCTACCTTCTCCCATCATCCATTCCATGTTTACATTATCCTCATAAAGCACTTCAGCTGACCATGGTTCTTTGCCTGGTGAGGTGACCCAAACTTTCATTCCTAAAGATTCTTGGTCATTGTTAGTCCTGCTTGGACTGGGTTGTTGCAATTTTCCATTGACATTAATCATAGGACATGGCATTATTAGGAGATGCTCTAGAGGATCTTCCATATTCCAGGCAAACTCTTCTATACCCCCATATGTAGATGCAGTCCTATTTCCCTTTGATAGTCAGGATCAATCACCCCAGCCAGTACAGTCATTACCTTCTTTGGCTGTTGATTCAGAAGTAAGATGAGCCCAAAGTGGCCAGGTGGCAGTCTTAACTTCTAGGTCAGTGGAATCATTTTTGTGTTCCCTGGTGACAGCAATCCTACTTTGGGAATGAAACACGTAGACCAGCAGAGTTGGAGGTTGCAGGGACAGGAAGCAAAAAAAATTTCCTAGTGGTTAACTAGGAATATTGAATGGTGCCACTCTCGTTTCCACCCCTTGTTTCCTGGACCCATGGATCCTCATTATGAGAGAAATACCACCATATAGTGGATGCTGATTTAGAGCATACACAGCCTACTTGTGAACACTGTCCCAGCCCTTCAAGGTGTTGCCACCTAGTTGGTGCCATAATTGAGTCTTCAAAAGGCTATTCCACCATTCTATCAATTCAGCTGCTTCAGGGTGATAGGGAACATGGTAAGACCAGTGAATTCCATGGGCATGTGCACATTCCCACATATCATTTGCTGTGAAATGGGTTCCTTGATCAAAAGCAATGCTGTGTGGAATGCCATGGTGGTAGATTAGACATTCAGTAAGTCCAGAGATGGTAGTTTTGGAAGAAGCATTGCATGCAGTAAATGTAAACCCATATTCAATGTATGTGTCTATTCTGGTTTAAACAATAGACACTTCAATGGTGAAAATGGTCCAATGTATTCAATCAGCCACCAGGAAGCAGGCTGGTCTCCTCGAAGAATGGTACCATATAAGGGGCTGAATGTGGATCTCTGCTGCTGGCAGATTGGGCACTCAGCAGTGGCTGTAGCCAAGTAACCTTGGTAAGGGGAAGTCCATGTTGCTGTCCATGTTGCTGATCCCGTGTATAACCTCCATCCCTACCTCCATGGCCACTTTGTTCATGAGCCCATTGGATAATGACAGGAGTGGCTGGAGAAAGAGGCTGAGCATTAGCCACAGAGGGGGTCATCTTATCCACTTGATATTAAAATCTTCCTCTGCTGAAGTCACCCTCTGGTGAGCGTTCAAGTGGGACACAAATATTTTCATGTTTTTTTTTGCCAACTCAAAAAAAGTCTATCCACATGCCTCTTCCCCAGACCTCTTTGTCACCAATTTTCCAATGATGTTCCTTCCAATTCCCTGATCATTCAGCCAAACCATTGGAAAAAGCCCATGAATTAGTGTACAAATGCACCTCTGGTCATTTCTTCTTCCAAGCAAAATTAACAACCAGGTGCACTGCTCGAATTTCTGCCCACCAGGAGGCTTTGCCCTCACCACTGTCCTTCAGGAATGATCCAGAAAGGGGCTGCAGTGCTGCAGCTGTCCACTTTTGGGTGGTACCTTCATATCATGCAGAACCATCTGTAAATCAGGCATGAGTTTTCTCTTCTTCAGTCAACTGATTGTAAGGGACTCCCCAAGAGACCAAAGCTGAGTACTGGGAAAGAGATGGTAATATGGCAGGGGTGGTGACCATGGGCATTTGGGCTACTTCCTCATGTAACTTGTGCCTTCAGGACCTGCTTGATCCCTATCTCATATATACCACTTCCACTTTATTATGGAGTACTGGTGTGCATGCCCAACTTTATGATTTGGGGGGGTCAGAGGATACCAAACTCATGATAGGCAACTCAGGTCTCATGGTAACTTGATTACCCATGGTTAAGTGTTCAGTCTCCACTAGGGTCCAGTTTCTCAAAAGGGGAGTGGTTATCTGCAGAGGATTTCAGGTCTTTGTTCCAAAATCCTAAGAGTCTACATTGTAATTCTCCTATAAGGGCCTGCCAAAGGTTCCAGACAGCATCTCTCTTTGCCATGGAAACTTCCAGCACCATTGGATCTGCTGGGTCATATGGCCCAAGTGGTTTCAGTCCCCAAACAAAAATAACAGCTTTTCTAGTCACCCAGTAAATGGGCCCGAGTAGCACACCCAAATGAGGAATGTGCTGTCTCCAAAGTCCAAAGAGACAAACTAAGCATTTTGCCTCTTTTTTGGTAGTAGGAGGATCCAGATGCAACAGCTTATCCTTCACTTTAGAAGGGATATCTCAACATGCCCCAAACCACTGGACACCTAGAAATTTCACTGAGGTGGAAGGACCTTGTATTTTATTTTATTTTATTTTCCCAAATTCTACTCAATTTATTCATTTTTTTAAAAACATTACATTCAAAAATATGAGGTCCCCATTCACCCCCACCGCCCCCATCCCACCACTCCCTTGTATTTTAGTTGGATTTACCTCCCATTCTCTCTCATGCAAATGCCCTACTAATAAGTCTAGAGTCTTTGCTACTTCTTACTCTCTAGGTCCTATTAACCTGATAACATCAATATAATGAACCAGTGTGATGTCTTGTGGGAGGAACAATACTATGACATAGGGCAGGAGAGTTGATATACCCCTGAGGCAGGACAGTGAATTTATACTGCTGGCCTTGCCAGCTGAAAGCAAACTATTTCTGGTGGTCCATACTAATAGCAATTGAGAAAAAAGCATTCAGCAAATCAACTGCTGCATACCAGGTACCAGGGAAGTGTTGATTTACTCAAGCAGTGATACCACATCTGAGACAGCAGCTGCAATTGGAGTCACCACCTGGTTAAGTTTATGATAATCTGCTATCATCCTCCAAGATCCATCTGTTTTCTGTACAGTCCAAATAGGAGAGTTGAATGTGGATGTGGTGGGAATTACCACCCCTGCATCTTTCAAATCCTTGATGGTGGCACTAATTTTGGCAATCCCTTCAGGAATCTGGTATTGCTTTTGGTTTACTGTTTTGTTATGTAAGGGCAGTTCTAGTGGCTTCCACTTGGCCTTTCCAATCATAATAGCTCTCACTACACATGTCAGGGATCCAATGTGGGGATCCTGCCACTTACTCTCTCTATTCCAATTATGCATTCTGGAACTGGGGCTATAACTACAGAATGGGTCAAGAGACGACTAGACCAACTGAGAATGGGCCTGAGCTAAAACTCCATTGATTACCTCACCTCTATAAGCCCCTACTCTGACCAATGGACCACAGTGACATTTTGTGTCTCCTGGAATTAATGTCACGTCTGAGCCAGTGTCTAATAATCCCCAAATTGTCTGATCATTTCCTATTCCCCAATGCCTATTTACACTGGTAAAAGGCCATCTCTCTTCTTGGGGAAAGGTGGGAGGAAGATTAACAGTATAAATTTTAGGCAGTTTAACAGGATCCTTCCCCAAGGAAACCTGGCCTTCTCCTCATTCAAGGGGCTCTGGGTCTGTAAACTCTCAAGTCTGGGAATTGATTAAGGGGCTGTGATTCTCTGCATCTGTAATTTGAGTTAGGGTTTTGTTCACTTGACCTAGAACTATTCTGTTTACACAGATCCAGAAGAAATTTAGTAGAATGCCTGTATATTTCATTGCTAGGTACCCCACGATGTATCAGCCAATGCCATAACTCTATGTGACTCAGACTATTTTGAGTGTTTTTTTGAATCTGCCTTTCATTGCAGTAGCCACATCCACCTTGACTATGGTGATTAACTGCAGATACTTGGCTTGTACCAGACTGATATCCGATCATATCCATTTTTAAGGGTTCTAATTCCATCACAGTCCTCCCTACAGTAACATGTGGACTACAAAGAAGAGCAACCACGGAGTTCTTCAGGGAAGATGGAGTTAGTCTTACAAATTTATTCCTCACAGTCCTGGTTAAAGGTGTGTCCTGTGAACATTCCTGGGATGGGTGGGCAGCTCTCAAATGGTAAATCCATTCTAGCATTCCAGTCTCCCTAAGCCTTTGAATTCCCTCTTCTACTGTATACCAGGGCAAATAGAACATCTCAACCTCAGACATGCTAGGCCATCTTTTGGTCCATGTTTCACTCATCCACCCAAACAAACTGTTAGAGTGCTTTCTAACTGCTCAAGCTAGTGTTGAATCCAGAACTTCTGCTTAGTGAGCACATATCAATAAATTCAGCCTGATCCAACTTTATATTCATTCCACAATTGTCCCACACCCTTAGTATACATTCCTGTTGGGGTTTAGAAGTGGAAAGTGTCTTGTCCAGCAAGACTCAGATACATAAAGAAAGCACACGCATACACGACAGTTGTATGCTCAAAGAAAAGCTTTTATTTTTATTAGTTTTCCTCCCCATATATATTTCCCTGTTTCTAACCTTTTTTTTTATTGACTTTGTAATAATATTACATCAAAAAAATATATATGTGAGGTCCCATTCACACCCGCTACCCCACCCCCCCTCTCCCCCCCCCAACAACACTCGTTCCCATCATCATGACACATCCATTGGATTTGGTAAGTACATCTTTGGGCACCTCAGCACCTCATAGTCAATGGTCCACATCATGGCCCATACTCTCCTCCATTCCATCCAGTGGGCCCTGTGAGGATTTACAATGTCCGGTGATTGCCTCTGAAGCACCATCCAGGGCAGCTCCATGTCCCGAAGACACCTCCACCTCTCATCTCTTCCTGCCTTTCCCCATACCCATCGTCCACCATGTCCACTTTTCTCAATCCAATACCACCTCTTCTATGTGGACATTGGATTGGTTGTGTCCATTGCACCTCTATGTCAAGAGGAGGCTCAAATTCCACATGGATGCTGGATGCAATCCTCCCATTTTCAGTTGTAATCACTCTAGGCTCCATGGTGTGGTGATTGTCCTTCTTCAACTCCATCTTAGCTGAGTGTGGTAAGTCCAATAAATCAGATTGTAGGTGTTGTAGTCTGTTGAGGCTCAGGACCTGGCTATCACATTGTCAGTCCAGAGATTCAAATCCCCTAAATATATCTTAAATCCCAACATTAACTGCACCTCCAGCACATTAGCATGAAAGTCTTATGAAGGGAGATCCCATCTGAGTCCAGATTCATCACACATAAACACCATTTCCAAAGAGGGGCCATCTGCCCTGGTAGTTAACCCCATCGGCCATGGCCATAACTCTCATGGGTCTCTTTAGCCTTCAAAGGAACCAATATCTGGGGGTTGTATCTGCTTTATCTGTCTCTCTGACTCTGCTCAGTTGTGCATGAGGGCAATCCTTCTACCAGCCTCCAGACTCTTTTTTAGAAACTCGTAGCCATATAAACTCATTTCTCCTTTCCATTTCCCCCTTACTTTAGGTCAAACAGCATTTTAAAGTCATGTCATTTTATGTAGACATGGATATTCTGCTGATCCGCATTGAACCTTCTGTATAAGGTCCTTTTCCAGTTGCATCATCAGTTGGTATTTGATAGTGGTCCCTCGCTGCCAGGGAGGCTCGTCACCGGGTGTCATGTCCCACGCTGGAGGGAAGGCATTGCATTTACATGCTGAGTTTGGCTTCGAGACTGGCCACATTTGAGTAAAATGAAGGCTGACAGGAGGAAATTCCCAGGCACAATGTTGCTCTAGGCCTTGTTCTTATTTTAGGTTTATCAGCTCACAAGCATAGTCATTAGCATCAGGGGCTCACTGTTGAACCCTCACTCCCTCCAGGTCCCCGCCGCTGTACCTGGGAGACTGTCGCTGCTCCCCTAGGGACCGCGGCAGAGCACCACTGGCCAGGAACCCAGTATCCCCCCTGCTGTGGTTTTTAATTGTTGCCACTATGAGTATATCCAATCATTACCATGCCCCCTGGACATATGTTCTGTACAGCTCCCTGTCAGCCATATATCACCTGTCATTGGTATCCCATACCAGTATCCCTCCATTGCCATTGTTGAAACACTCTGTGGTCCAGAACTCCCCGAAATTTGAAGCCCAATATAATGTCATGGTCCCTTACTAGGGAATGGTATATAGCGATGGGTTTAAAGGATGGATAAAGAACTTGGATAAAGTTAGATAAAGAACTTAGATAAAGAATGTTGACTTGAAAAAATTCCACATCCTATCCTTTTTTTTTTTTTTCCCCCCCTAATTATTCAGCATTTCTTCACAGGAGTCCTAGACCACAGCAATGCATATATATAATATACAGCACTCCCATACATCCACCACAAAACCTTTTTCCTTCCGCAGCGATACTCTTACACCCTTTTCACATCATATTTACTTAAGGTGATGTACAGAGTCTGAGATATTAGCTTTCTAACAAGGTAATATCTGTGCTTACATTATGGTGCATACTTTAGGATACATAGTTCTTTACATTTTTAGTTATCCTATGTTTTACATTATGGTTTACATTATCAGTCTGTCATCTCCTATATGTTATGGTGTAATATTACATGTTTTATATCCATCCTTGTGTACTCTCAAAAAACTCCTCTCTTGCCCCCCTTTTACTTTGGTTCCACACATTTAACGTCCATTTTCCCTTCCACCTTGGTGCCCACAGTGACAGCCAACCTTCGTTTCCTGAGGAGCCACTTCCAGAAATAGATGGAATAGTGTTCAGGGCCTAACTTGCTCAACTGCCCCAATGCCCTGGGAGCCACCCTTTCTCTCGAGGGATACAGTTCCCTCTATTTGGTGGCATTAGTCCTCCCCAGGATGTGGGTCCACCCCCACTCTCACTACTTGTGATTTTACCCCATGGTGTCACCCACTCTGGCAGAATGAGCATTTAGGCATTCCCCAGGAGCCCGTCCTGCGTCAGACCCTCCCCTCCGAGCATTCTAAACAGGTAACCCTCTTTATTATATTTTGATATGATTTTCTCAGCATTTTAATCTCCACCACCTCCTGACCCTCTCCTGTGTTCTTATGCTCCCCCTCCCTCCCCCCACTTTTGGGCAACGTTACCCAACCATCCCTCCCCAGCCACCCTCAAACCCGTAAAGCCCCAACCAAAGGCAACCCCTTGCCCCCATTTTATCTCTTCTTTGTGTTCATACTTACCACCATCTCGTCTTAAATTCCCCCCCTGCAAACATCGGCTCATATCCTTCCTCCACCCTCCGATTTCCTGTAAGCCTATCGTTCAGTCTCTTGCTATCTAGGGCAGCTTGTTTATTTCATATCATTGAGGTCATGTAGTATTTGTCCTTCAATGTCTGGGTTGCTTCACTCAAGATAAGGTTCTCAAGATTCATCCATGTTATCACATGTGTTTGTAGTGTGTTTGTTCTTACAGCCGAGTAGTACTCCATTGTGTGTATATACCACATTTTATTGATCCACTCATCTGTTGATGGGCATTTGGGTTGATTCCAACTTTTGGCAATAGTGAACAATGCTGCTATGAACATTGGTGTACATATATCGGTTTGTGTCCTTGTTTTCAGTTCTGCTGGGTATATACCCAGCAGTGGTATTGCTGGGTCATATGGCAAATCTATGGCTAGTTTTTTGAGAAACCGCCATACTGTCCTCCAGAATGGTTGGATCCTTCTGCATTCCCACCAGCAGTGGATGAGTGTTCCCCTTCCTTCACATCCTCTCCAGCACTTGTATTCTTCTGTTTTTTTCATAGCTGCCAATCTTATGGGTGTAAGATGGTATCTCATTGTAGTTTTGATTTGCATTTCCCTGATAGCTAGAGATTTGGAACATTTTTTCATGTGCTTTCTTGTCATTTGTATTTCTTCTTCGGAGAAGTGTCCGTTTAAGTCTTTTTCCCATTTTTTAAATGGGTTGTTTATCTTTTTATTTTCAAGATATAGGAGTTCTTTATATATGCAAGTTATAAGTTTCTTATCAGATATATGATTGCCAAATATTTTCTCCCACTGTGTGGGCTCCCTTTTTACTTTCTTGACAAACTCCTTTGAGGTGCAGAAGGCTTTAATTTTGAGGAAGTCCCATTTATCTATTAGTTCTTTTGCTGCTCGTGCTTTTGGTGAGATATTCATAAATCCATTTCCTATTACAAGGTCCTGTAGATGTTTCCCTACATTGCTTTCTAAGGTTTTAATGGTCTTGGCTCTTATATTTAGGTCTTTGATCCATCTTGAGTTGATCTTTGTATAAGTTGTGAGATGGTAATCTTCTTTCATTCTTCTACATATGGCTATCCAGTTCTCCACACACCATTTGTTGAATAGGCCACTCTCTCCCAATTGAGAGGGTTTGGTGGCTTTATCAAATATTATGTGTCTGTATATGTGAGGTTCTATATCAGAGCTTTCAATTCGATTCCATTGGTCTATGTGTCTCTCCTTATGCCAATACCATGCTGTTTTCACCACCGTAGCTTTAAAGTATGTTTTGAAGTCAGGTAGTGTGATTCCTCCAATTTCGTTTTTCTTTTTCAGTATGTCTTTGGCTATTCGGGGTCTCTTTCCTTTCCAAATAAATTTCATAGTTAGTTTTTCTAGTTCCTTAAAGAAGGCTGCGTTGATTTTTATTGGGATTGCATTGAATGTGTAGATCAGTTTTGGTAGGATAGACATCTTAATAATGTTCAGTCTTCCTATCCATGAACAAGGAATAGTCTTCCATTTATTTAGGTCTTCTTTGATTATCCTTGAACAATCTTGTATAATTCTCGTTGTATAAGTTCTTTACCTCTTTAGTTAAATTTATTCCTAAGTATTTGATTTTTTTATTTACTATTGTGAATGGTATTTGTTTCTTGATTTCCTCCTGATCTTGCTCATTATTGGTGTACAGAAATGCTACTGATTTTTGCGCATTGATCTTATATCCTGCGACTTTGCTAAACTCATTTATGAGTTCTAGAATCTTCGTTGTAGATCTCTCAGGGTTTTCTATGTATAGGATCATGTCATCTGCAAATAATGAAATTTTGACTCTTCCTTTCCAATTTGAATGCCTTTTATTTCTGGTTCTTGCCTCAGTGCTCGTGCAAGTACTTCTAAGACAATATTAAATAGAAGCGGAGACAGTGGGCATCCTTGTCTTGTTCCTGAGTTTAGAGGGAAGGAGTCTAGGATTTCTCCATTGTAAACAATATTGGCTTTAGGTTTTTCATATATACTCTTTATCATGTTCAAAAAATTCCCTTGTATTCCAATCTTTTGGAGTGTTTTTATCAAGAAAGGGTGCTGTATTTTGTCAAATGCTTTTTCTGCATCAATAGATATAATCATGTGATTTTTTTCCTTCAATCTGTTTATATGGTGTATTACGTTGATTGATTTTCTTATGTTGAACCATCCTTGCATACCTGGGATGAATCCCACTTGGTCGTGGTGTATAATACGTTTAATGTGTTGTTGAATACGATTAGCAAGTATTTTGTTAAGTATTTTTGCATCTAGGTTCATTAGAGAAATTGGTCTGTAGTTTTCCTTTCTTGTGATGTCTTTGTTTGGCTTTGGTACTAGGGTAATGTTGGCATCATAGAAGGAATTGGGTAATGTTCTTTCCGTTTCAATGTTTTGGAATAGTTTCAGCAGGATTGGTGTCAGTTCTTTCCAGAATGATTTGTAGAATTCACCTGTGAAGCCATCTGGCCCTGGGCTCTTCTTAGTTGGGAGATTTTTGATAACCAATTCTATCTCTCTGCTTGTGATTGGTTTGTTTAGATCATCAATTTCTTCTTTCGTCAATATGGGCTGCTTATGTGTTTCTAGGAATTTGTCCATTTCCTCTAGATTGTCATTTTTGTTGGAATATAGTTTTTCAAAATATCCTCTTATGATAGTCTTTATTTCTGTGGGGTCAGTGGTGATATCGCCTTTCTCATTTCTTATTTTGTGTATTTGCATCTTCTCTCTTTTTTTCTTTGTTAGTGTTGCTAAAGGTTTGTCAATTTTGTTAATCTTCTCAAAAAACCAGCTCTTGGTCTTGTTTATCTGTTCAAGTGCTTTCTTATTTTCTATTTCATTTAGTTCTGCTCTTATCTTTGTTATTTCCTTCCTTCTTCTTCCTGTTGGGCTACTTTGTTGTTGTTTTTCTAATTCCTTCAAATGTGCAGTTAGTTCTTCAATTTTTGCTCTTTCTTCTTTTTTGATATATGAATTTATGGCTATAAACTTCCCTCTCAGTACTGCTTTTGCTGCATCCCATAAATTTTGGTATGTTGTGTTATCATTATCATTTGTTTCAAGGTAGTCATTGATTTCTTTTGAGATTTCCTCTTTGACCCACTGTTTTTCTAAGAGTGTGCTGTTTAATTTCCAAATCGTGGTGTGAAATCTGGGCTTCTGTCCCTTGCAAATCTCCAGCTTGACTCCACTGTGGTCAGAGATAATGTTTTGTATGATTTCAATCTTTCTGAATTCGTTCAGCCTTTCTTTGTGGCCTAGCATATGATCTATCTTGGAGAATGATCCATGTGCGCTTGAGAAAAATGTATATCCTGCTGTGTTTGGGTGTAGCGATCTATATATGTCTATTAGATCGAGCTCCTCTAATATACTATTCAGATGTTTTGTTTCTTTGGTGATTCTCTTTTGAGATGTTCTGTCCAGAGTTGATAGTGGTGTATTAAAATCCCCCACTGTAAGTGTAGATGTATCTATTCTTTCACTTAGTTTTTCCAGCGTTTGCCTGACGTATTTAGAGGCACCCTTGTTAGGGGCATAGATATTTATGATTGTTCGATCTTCTTGACAGATTTTCCCTTTCACTAAAATGTAGTATCCTTCTTTGTCTCTCACAATTGTTTCACATTTAAAGTCTATTTTGTCTGATATTAATATAGCTACTCCTGCCTTTTTTTGGTTATTGTTAGCTTGTATGATTGTTTTCCAGCCATTCAGTTTCAATCTCCATGCGTCTCTGGGTCTAAGATGTGTCTCTTGTAGACAGCATATGGATGGGTCATATTTCCTTATCCAATGTCCCAGTCTGAATCTTTTGATAGGTGAGTTTAATCCGTTGACATTCAGTGTTATTACTATCAAGGAATTATTTGTGTTAGCCATATTTTGATTGGATTTGTGTTTGTCATATTTTATTTGTATATATTTTTTTGTCTTTTTTGTTGTTGTTGTTGGTCTTATACTCTCCTCCAACTTTGCCTTTCCTGTTTTTTCCTTTCTTCCTGGAGAACTCCCTTTAGAATTTCTTGAAGGGGAGGTTTCTTGTTGGTATACTCTTTCAGTTTCTGTTTGTCTGTGAATATTTTGAACTCTCCTTCATGTTTGAATGCTAGTTTAGCTGGATAGAGTATTCTTGGTTGGAAGTTTTTTTCCTTTAGTACCTTGACTATATCATACCACTGTCTTCTTGCCTCCATGGTTTCAGAAGAGAAATCAGCACTTAATCTAATTGAGCTTCCCTTGTATGTGATGGTTTTCTTTTCTCTTGCTGCTTTTAGGATTTTCTCTTTGTCTTGAGCTTTGGATAATTTGACAAGTATATGTGTTGGGGTGGGCCTGTTGGGGTTTGTGACTTGTGGAGTGCGCTGTGCTTCTTGGATATGTACATCTGTCTCTTTCAGTAGATTTGCGAAGTTTTCAGCCATTATTTCCTGCAACACTCCTTCTGACCCCTTTCCCTTCTCTTCACCTTCTGGAATGCCTATAATACGTATGTTTGAGCGTTTTGCATTGTCATTCAGGTCCCTAAATCCTAATTGGATTTTTTCTATCTTCTTATTGACCCCTTCTACTATCTGTTTGATTTCTGATGTACTGTCTTCCACATCAGTAATTCTCTGCTCTGTCTCTTCTAGTCTGCTGATATTTGCTGGAAGTGTATTTTTGATTTCTTGAACTGTGGTGTTCATTCCCATCATATCTGTTATGTTTTTGCGTATGTCTGCAATTTCCCCTCCAAGTGATGTCTTCATGTTGTTAACCTCTTTCATTACTGCATCAAATTTGTCGGTGATAAATGTTCTGAGTTCTTTCATTGCTTGTGCCAAGTTTTGCTCCCCTTCGTGATTATTGGTTTGTTGATTGGATTCAGTCATGTTTTCCTGATTATTGGTTTGGTTTGTAGATTTTTGTTGCTTTCTGGTCATCTCTTTATTTTGACGAATTTAATCAGTTCCTTAGCTTCTTTGTCTGCTTTTGGAGGTTAATTAGTTGTTATTTTTGCATAGGTGTTATATCTTCTCTTTGTCACTTTTTTCTTCTTATTCAAGTTACTTGTTGTTGGTTAAGTTCACTTTAGAAGAGAGTATTAGTGTTGGGGAAAGGCAATTGTGTCAGCAAGGGAAAAGTGTAAAGTAGTATTAGTAATGTATGTTAACAAAGCAAGAATATGAGATCTGGGAGGATGGAGGTTAGATTCATGTAGATTGTACAGATTTATAGCTGTAGGTAGAGTACCTTTTATGAAGTAGATGACTGAATATGGGCGGAATATGGTATGAACTACAAAGCTATTGTTTTCATGAGAGAGGGAAAAAGAAAAGAAAGGTAATAGTTTCAAGAGTGGATAACAGACAGAAAACAGAACAAAGGCATTAGAAATTAAGAGTTAGACACTTTGTGGATCAAAGAATGGGAGGTGGGGGTTGGAATATAGTAGAGACTGTAGATGATAGTGGATATCAAGATGCAGGGGAAGGGGGATAGTGTAGGTAACCTAAATCAGTTCACACAGAAATGAGGCAGTGGAGGATGGGAAAACCCAGCAAATGTGAGGTGTTCCCTGTAGCACCTATTGTGTACTTGAATTAAAATAAAATAAGTGGAAAATGAGGGACAAGAGGGAAAGAGAAAACCGAAAAAAAAACTAATTATAATAAAGAAAAAAAGAAAGACGAGAAGAACGGAAGAAAGAAAAAGAGGATAAGCAAACGGTGGGGAACAGATAGGGGGAAGAGTGATACAGGTATACACGTGTCACAACCAAAAAAAACCCCTAAATAACTGTATATAAAAAAAAGGGACTTTGGGGGACACGCTAGGAGAAAAGACTAGGGGATAATGCAATATTAGCAATCAGGGCGTCAAAAAGAGTAAAAAATAAGATAAAGTGAAAATAAAAACAAAACAATATAAACCAATATAGATAAAACACAAACGTTAAGGTCCAAAGCACTCAAGGATCCCAGGTAGACCCCAGAGCGTGATGGATTCAGGGGTGGAAAGTCTGAGACACTGAAGACTCATGAGGTGTGAGTCTGGGGTGTGGACCGCCAGAGTCCAGGGGACCCAGACCTGGGAACCTCAAATCTGGTCCACGGAAAGCTTAGGAGCCCCGCAGTGCAACACAGCCCTCAGGGATCCCCGTAGCTGGGTGCCAGCCCCATGGGGGAAGCCAGATCCGCGAATTCTATATTGAATGTCTAATCCCTGAAATTCACCTACTCCTCAGGGTATCAGCCTTTGGACAGCTCGCTCCCTGTGCTCCCATGCAACGGCCACTTGAGGGCGCCTCTACACCACGGCCAGTTCAATGACCCAGATCCCAAGCCCCACCGGGTGGGGTGGGCTTCAGATGGAAACGCGGAAAACACACTCTAAGATCTGAAATCCCAAACTTCGCAAAATATTCCCCAATCAGCTTCCAGACGTGTCCTCCTCCCTCACTGCACCCTACAACAGTCTCCCAATTGTGTCCCCTTATTGCTCAAAATCCAATTCCGTTGCAGATCGGCAGCCGGACCTGTGGGGATGGGGCTCCAGGCGGAAGCACTTCTCCCCCTGTCCGGCAACTAAAACGTCCCCCGCTTCACAAGAAAACACCGTCTGTCTCCCCAAATCAATCCGCCAAGGAGTCTTGTCCAAACAATCCCCCACCAGCCAGCACAGTATCCGCGAATTTCTCAGCACCGCAAAGCCTCCAGAAAAAGGAAAAAAAAAACCAAAAACCCTGGCCGCCGCGGCTCCGGAGCTGCAAGAGCGCCCGCTACCGCCGCTCCGCCCACCCAAGGAGGGAACTTCCCGCGCCCAGCTGGGATCTCCGTTTATATATTATAGACGTATCCTCTCTGTTACCTTCCCACTGAATTGACGTCCAGACACCTTCCAACCAGCAAAAATCCCCAAAACAGCGCGGTCCTAAAGAGCCTTCAACGCTGCCCAGCTGCCCCCTGCAGAGACACTACCAGGCAAGCTCACGCAGCCACCATCTTGCCCTCCCTGTTTCTAACCTTGATGCAGAATTAGCAATGAATCATAACTCATGAACCTATTTTCCTGGTTAATCATAAGCACATCTAACCTATTACAGCTTTTGATTAAATGTCTCATTGTGATTCAAGTAGTCTATGGTCCAAACATCAGAGTCATTTTCATCCCCTTACATCCTCAACAAATTTCTATGGGTAGTACATGCCTTACAAGGCTCCTCAGCCACACATGATGGTGAAGGTTGTTTTCAACCATCTGCGTTCAAAATTTTCCTTGAACTTTCATCAGGGTCTCACAGAGGCAGCCTGGTTTGCCACATTTCTCCATTTTTTGTTTTTTAGATGAGTTAGAAACATAAGAAATATATTATTTTTTAATTTTTTCTTTACAAACTTGTAACATAGATAACGAATGGCTGCAATCCATAATCTAATGAAAGCAGATTGCATCCAATTGTGTGGATTGAGATGTGGAAGCCAATTTGAAGGGGAGAAACATTGTAATGCGGACATGGTTACATTAATATATCTTTGACTGTGCTTGTGGTGATTATGAGGCAAACATGTTTGTAATAATGTTATGTCTTGAAATGCATTGTGGGAGAAAGCAGTATTAAGATTATGCTGGGAGACAGATCCTGGACATTGTGTGTCCTGACATGGCCCACTGGGTGTACTAGAGGAGAGTGCAGAGTACAATGTAGACCACTGCCCGTATGGTGCAACAATACTCCAAACTGTATTCACCAGGTGCAGTGAATGTGCCATGATGATGGAAGATGTTGACATGGGAGAGATGGGGTAAGGGGGATGGGGAGTATATGGGGACCTCATATTTTTTTTAATGTAACATTTAAAAGAAAGTAAAGAAGAAGAAAAAAGAGTAGCTTAGCCATTAAAAAAAAAAGATTATACTGGACAGTCTGCCAGGTTTCATTCCATAAATCTTGTGAAAGGGTGGTTACACAAATATAAGAGAAGTTATAATCACATGACAATTTAAATCACACAGTTGAAGCTTCTTGGCATTGTCCTATCCACATAACAGTGGCTTCTAAAGCATCTAATCTAGACATTGTTTTGCTATCTATATTTGTTCGAATTAAAAGTTCTTTTGTCACATTGTCCATAAGTGAATTTAATTCTTCAGTGGTTTGAACAGAGGGTAAAAGTGCAGTTGCACGAGGGACCACTATCAACTACCAACTGATGATGCAACTGGAAAATGACCTTATACGGAAGGTTCAATGCGGATCAGCAGAATATCCATGTCTACATAAAATACCATGACTTTAAAATGCTGTTTGACCTAAAGTAAGGGGGAAATGGAAAGGAGAAATGAGTTTATATGGCTACGAGTTTCTAAAAAAGAGTCTGGAGGCTGGTAGAAGGTTTGCCCTCATGCACAACTGAGCAGAGTCAGAGAGACAGATAAAGCAGATACAACCCCCAGATATTGGTTCCTTTGAGGGCTAAAGAGACCCATGGGAGTTATGGTCATGGCCGATGGGGTTAACTACCAGGGCAGATGGCCCCTCTTTGGAAATGGTGTTTATGTGTGATGAATCTGGACTCAGATGGGATCTCCCTTCATAAGACTTTCATGCTAATGTGCTGGAGGTGCAGTTAATGTTGGGGTTTAAGATATATTTAGGGGATTTGAATCTCTGGACTGACAATGTGATAGCCAGATCCTGAGCCTCAACAGACTCCAGCACCTACAATCTGATTTATTGGACTTACCACACTCAGCTAAGATGGAGGTGAAGAAGGACAATCACCACACCATGGAGCCTAGAGTGATTACAACTGAAAATGGGAGGATTGCATCCAGCATCCAGGTGGAATCTGAGCCTCCTCTTGACATAAAGGTGCAATGGACACAACCAATCCGATGTCCACATAGAAGAGGTGGCATTGGATTGGGAAAAGTGGACATAATGGACAAAGGGTATGGGGAAAGGCAGGAAGAGATGAGAGGTGGAGGCGTCTTCGGGACATGGAGCTGCCCTGGATGGTGCTTCAGAGGTAATCACCGGACATTGTAAATCCTCACAGGGCCTACATGATGGAATAGAGGAGAGTATGGGCCATGATGTGCAGAGGTGCCCAAAGATGTACTTACCAAATCCAATGGATATGTCATGATGATGGGAACGAGTGTTGTTGGGGGGGGGGGAGAGGGGGGGTGGGGGGGTGGGGTTGAATGGGACCTCACATATATATTTTTAATGTAATATTATTACAAAGTCAATAAAAAATAAAAAAATTAATAAAAAAAAAAAAAGTGCAGTTGCAGTGGTGGCGGCTAGTGCAACAGTAGCTACAATAGAAATTATTGTGGCTATTAAGGTGCCAAGAAAGCGTTCAACTCACAATTTTTCAAAAGTTTCAGCAAGCAGAGAAAGTCCAACTCATCTGGGGTCATGTTCATCTTCAGCTTGAAGGTCAGAGGTTGGAGACCCTTCTCGGAGAGATCCAAGATATGACTTTACATTCCAGGCCAGTAGCCACCAAATTCCTGTAGAAGTGGAAACACAAGCATCCCCAGACAATGAGAGAGGCTGGTCCCTGCCATTCAGGGCCCAATTTGGGATCCTTATACCAAACCAGTAGATGTGAATGAGGATGTGAGGGGTTAGAAAAATGCCTTTCTATGGCAGAATGGGAATGAGCATCATGGTTTAAAAAATTTAAGGTATATAAGACTTTTTGTAACTGATCCTGTGGGGAGAGATCTGTAGTCCCCCTTTTTAGTTTTTTTGTTAAGATATATTTTTAAAAGATGGCGTGAACGTTCCACAATAGCTTGTTCTTGTGGATTATGAGGAATGTCAGTAATATGTTGAATATTCTAATCCTGTAAAAAGTGTTGAAGAGCCTGTGAAGTATAAGTGGGACCATTATCAGTTTTTAAAGTGCAGGATATTTATGACAGAGAAAACTCAAAGAAGATGCAAACGCACGTGAGAGGAACATTCTCCAGCATGTAAAGGAGCAGATAAATAAGGTGAGAATGAATCAAGAGTAACAAGATATACTTCAATCAACCGAATGAGGGATAGTGAGTCACATCCATCTGCCATAATTCATTAGGCTGTGAGCCACATGGGTGAACAGCCGTTGCATGTTGTGGTGAAATAACAGCTTAGCAATTGGCACAGCTGTGGACAATTTGTTTAGCTTGAGCGAGGGACAAATGAAAATGCTTCATGAGAGCGACAAATGAAAATGCTTCATGAGAGCACTGGCATTTTGGTGAAAGAAATCATGAGATAAATGAACCTGTTGAAAAGCAAGTGTAGAAGTCATGCCTAAGTGGTCAGCTTCGGCATTCCCCTCTGTCAATGGTCCTGGTAGAGAAGTGTGAGAACAGATGTGAGTGATATAAACAGTGTTAATTTGAGCATCTAAGAGATTGGAGGGTTAGAAAAAGCATGTGTAAATCTTTGTCATCTGAAGGTTTAATAAGTGCATCTTGAATAGCGCAAACCACATAGATAGTACAAGCAGAGTTGCTAACAATATTTAGAGGCTGTGAAGAAAAATATTGTAAGGACACAATGACCACTGCAAGTTCAACCTTTAAGTGGACGAATAGCCCTGCAAAGTAAATGATTGTCAGCCTTCAGGCATTTTTCAGGTAAAAGGAGTTTTATCAGTTTTTCCAGATCCATCAACAAAAACAGTGAGTTGACAAAGGGGCTTAGGACAAATAACAGTAGGGAGAGTAAAGGGCAAGGTACATAGGTGTTGGGGGAAATAACCAGCAGGAAGGGAGAAGTTAACACTCCCAAAGAAATCTATTAAAGCAATTTGAAGTCATGAGAATGCTCTAGCAATGTGTCAAACTGTGAGGTGTTAAAGGGAATGAATAATGATGTAGGTTCCTTTTCATTTAACTGCAAGCAGCGATTTCATCCCTTTATAATAAAAGAGGCAACAAGTTGAATGTATGGAGTAAGCGATTTCTTTGGGTCATGGAATAAATAAACCCACTGGAGAATACAAAGTGCTGGAGCCAATTGACCTATCATTCCTGTTGGAGTATGTGGTATAAAAAGACAGAAAAAATGTATCGGGAATTCAGGGTAAGAGGATGTAAATATCTTTGTGAGATGGCTTGTGATACCAAGTCCAATTCAGCTTTGGCTTTATCAGTTAGCACACGTTTGGAAGTTAGATTTGTATTTCACTTAAGGGTGTTAAACGGATGTTGTAGTTGATACATAGGGATACCTAACATGGGTCTTACCCAGTTTATGACTCCTAAAATATGCTGTAAATCATCAAAGTAAGTTTATAAGGAATGATTAACTTAAAGACTGATGGCCACACATTTCTGTTGGCTAAAATATGACCTAAATACCACCATAGTTCAACTCTGTATTTTTTCTTGAGCAACGAGTAACCCATTAATTTGGATGATGTGAAGGGCTTCATGTAAAAGAACCTGTAAATCTTTTTCTGTATCAGCTGCAAGTAAAATATCATCCATATAATGATAGAGAATAACTTTTGGATATTTTTCATGAATAGCCTGTAAAATTTGATGAATTAGATATTGACAAATGGTTGGACTATTAACCGTACCTTTAGGAAGCACATTCCATTGATATCTCTGCATGGGAGAATCATTGTTAATAGCTTGCAAGGAAAAAGCAAACCAAGGGTGATCTTGCACAACTAGGGGAATAGTAAAGAAGCAATCTTTCAGGTTGGTAATAAAGGCCAGTTTTCAGGGATCAAAGCCGGGTTAGGGAGACCTGGTTGTAAGGCTCCCATGGGTTGAATAATTCTGTTAATTTGTCTATGATCATGAATAAGTCTCCATTTTCCAGACTTCTTTGGAATAACAAAGATAGGAGTGTTCCAGGTACTGTGGGACACCTCCAGGCAAGCAAGGGCTAATTGTTCTTTCACTAGTTGATGTGCATGATAAAGTTTCTCCTCTGATAAAGGCTGCTGATCAACCCATACAGGTTTGTTAGAGATCCATGTAAGGGGCAGAGGAGCCAAATAATCAGTGACCATTATTAAAAATGTGCAATGGTGATTTTGGCATTTCATTGAGACAGGAAGTTTCTTCCCCACAAATTAATAAGGATGGGGACAACATAAGGTTGAAAATGTCCTTGCTGTCCCTCTGGCCCAATTACCTGTAACAACATGGAACTGCACTGTGTAATTGTTGAGCCTCTGATTTCTTGCAAAGGAAAGGAGCAGGATTCTTTAGGCCAGGCAGATGGCCAAAAGGACTCTGAAACAACAGATACATCAGCTCCCATGTTAACTAGCCCAGGAAACTCTACTTCATTTATGGATATTGTTAGCATATGTTTATTCTGCTGTAGGGACTGAGTCCAGAATTGTTGAACAGTGGTACTGCCAAAGACCCCAGCTTGATCCTTAGATTCTGATTTGATAGGAGGCATAGGAAGAAGCAAAATTTGCACAGTATGCTGCCCCCTTTGGAACAATTTGAAATACATCGGAACTAAGCATAATTTTTATCTCTCCTGAATAATCGTTATCAGTAGCACCAGGGTGAACAGTGAGTCCATTAATAGTAGCACTGGATCATCTTACAAGAAGACCAAAGGTATTTTTGGGTAGAGGGCTCCAAACATCTGTGGGAACCAATTCAATCTTATTTTGTTCTTTTAAAATTATTTCTTGGGTGGAGAAAAGGTCAAGTCCAGCACTTCCTCAGATGGGTGTTTTAAGGTCAGAGATTGAAGACTGGGCATTTCCCAAAACACCTGAGGTTTGCTCCAGTATGTTTTGGGAGTGCCAGGAGCCCCACTCATCTGGGCATTTCCCAATAAGGGTTGCCTTTGACTGTCAAACTGGGATTTGCATTGATTAGCCCAAAGCATTCCCTTTTTATGTCTAGGACAGACTTGAGTGGACAAGAGTTGAGAGGGAGAAGAATTTTTAAGAGAACAGCTCCTCTGAACATGTCCTCTGTCCACATTTAAAACAAGTGGCATTGGTATTAATAAGAGCGGCAAGAACTTTTGCTTTATGGATCTCAGTATGCACATTTTGACAATCCTTCAGATAATCTCCTACGGCAACAGTGGTGGACTTGATAGGTAACAGAACCTGTTGACAATCAGCATTAGCATTCTTATAAGCTAACTGCATAAGTAATGTCTCAGCAGACTGAGTATTGTCTATTGATAGCTTCTTTCAGCCAATCTGTAAAATCCGTATAAGGTTCATGGGAACACTGTCTAATGGAGGTGAAAGATTTCTGAGGGCGTTTACCTTCTGGCACAGCCTTCCATGCCTTTTGAGCGATTTCAGAACATTGAGTAAACAACCTCTGATCTGCTTGAGCTTGAGCCTGAGGATTGACAAGTTGTCCTATACCAAGAAGAGCTTCAAGAGTAACAGAAATCTGGTGATTAAGCTTATGAATGTGCTTCTGTTCAGCTCTTTTGTGGTATTCAGTTAACCAAATGCTGTTTTGAGCTGGTGTAGTGAGAGTACAGACCAAAATTTTCCAGTCTACTAGTATCATATTATAAGCATTTGCTAAAAGCCCCAAGAAGTCCCTCCATATAGGGGAAGTGCATCCCATTGTCTTTTATATCCCTTTTTAATTCTTTAAAAACATTATAAGGAACGTCTCATGAACAGGCTGTTGCTGAGGATTTAATATCACAGGACACAAACTGGCTGATACAACCCCCTCCTTTAAGGCTTTCTTTTGAGCATTTTTACATTTGGGGAACAAAATTATGATCACATTCAGAGACATCTCACTCAAGTACATAAGTCTTAGGAAGTGCTTCTTTAGCAGAGGCTTTAGGGGCCAAAGGCACCAAAGAAGGCTCCGATGATTCAGGATCAGAATCCAATGTACTGGCTCAAGGGCAGATTTAATTAAGCCCAGAGGGCTAAATGCTCAACAGTAACCTGTCCCCCTGCTTCATGATGATAGTTTAATTTCTCACCCACCTTTTTCTAGTCTCACAAATCTAGGCTCCCCTCATTGGGAAACCAAGGACAATAATGAAAAAGACATTGAAAAAAAGACACAAGCTGCTCCAATGCTACCTTAGCGCTGGCAGCTTTGAGTACCTGCTGCAAAACCTTAAGAAATTTTGACTGTTCCTTTGATAACTGTGCTCACACAGTTAAAATGAGTCATGGATATGAATTGCCTGCTTCCCTTACCAGGAATGTATGACTGGTCAGTATTACTCCTTGTCCTCGTCACTGCATTGGGTCCCTGTTTGGGCATCACTTTTGGGGGCTCAGAAGTGGGAAGAGTCTTGTCCAGCACGACTCACATGCATGAACAAAATGCATACATACACGGCATTCGTATGCTCAAAGAAGCATGTTTCTAGCCTTGATGCAGAATTAACAATGAATCACAACTCATGAATCTATTAGCTCTGGTTAATCATAAGCACGTCTAACCTAGTTCAGCTCATGATTAAATGCCTCATTGTTTGTTTCAAGCAGGCTATGTTTCAAGCATCACAATCACTTTCATCCCCTTATATACTCAACACATTTCTATGGGTACTATATAACTTACAAGGCTCCTCAGCCAGAAATGATGGAAATGGTTGTTTTCAACCATCGGTGTTCAAAGTTTTCCTTGAACTTCCATCAGGGTCTCACAGAGGCAACCTGGTTTGCCACACATCCCCATACAAATTCCCCCAATTTCTGTCTATATAAATTGGAAATCTCATGCAGTTCTTAATTAGTATACCTTACTTCTTCATGGGTCACACTTTGTACTTCATCTTTGGGTGTGTGTTGTGATTTTAGTCTACTAATAAGTATTTTTTTTTAAAATTAGTTAATTAATTTAATTTTAATTCATTTTTAAAATATTACATTGAAAAAATATAAAGTCCCCATGTACCCCCAAACCCCTTACCCCACTATCCCTCCATAGAAACATTCTACTCCATCATCATGACAGATTCATTGCATATGGTGAATACATCTCTGAGCATCGCTGCACTTCATGGTCAATGGTCCACATCATAGCCCACACTCTCCCAAGTTCCATCCAGTGGACCATGGGAGGATCTACAATGTCCAGTAATTGTCCCTGCAGCACCACCCAGGACAATTCCAAGTCCCAAAAATGCCTCCACATCTCATCTCTTCTTCCCATTCCCCACACCCAGCAGCCATCATGGCCACTTTTTCCACACCAATGCCACATTTTCTTTGATTACTAACCACAATAGTTCATGAATAGAATATCAGTAAGTCCACTCTAATCCAAATTCTATTCCTCCATCCTGTGGACCTTGGATTGGTTGTGTCCATTCCACATCTATGTCAAGAAGAGGCTTAGATTCCACATGGATGCTGGATGCAATCCTCTGGCTTTCAGATGTAGGTACTCTTGGTTTCATGGTGTGGTGGTTGACCTTCTTCCACTCCATGTTAGCTGAGTGGGGTAAGTCCAATAAACCAGAGTGTAGGAACTGACGTCTGTTGAGGCTCAGGGCCTGGTTCTCATATGGTCATCCCAGAGATTCAGATCCCTTAGATATATCTTAAACCCCAGCACCAACTACAATTCTGGTAAAGTAACAGGAAAGGCTTGTGAAAAGATATCACATCTGATTTCAGTTCCATCACACAGAAACACAAACTACAAAGAAGGGCCAACTGGCATGGCAGTTAACACCATCTGCCATGACCATAAAACCTATGGGTCTCTGTAGCCCTCAGAAAAACCAATAACTGGGGTTGTATCTACTTTATCTGTCTCTGAGACTCTGCTCAGGTGTACATAAGGGTAAACCCTCTGATAAAGTCCAGGCTCTTTTTTAGAGACTCATAGCCATATAAACTCATTTGTCCTTTCCATTTCCCCCTTGATTTAGGTCAAAAAGCATTTTTAACTCCTGTTATTATATGTAGACAGGGACATTCTGCTGGTCCGAGTTGAACCTTTTATTCAGGGTCATTTTCTAGTTACGTCATCAGCTGGTACTTGGTAGTGACCCCCTGGTGCCAGGGAGACTCATCCCAGGGAGTCATGTCCCATGCTGGAGGGAAGGCAATGCTTTTACATGCTGAGTTTGGCTTCGAGACTGGCCACATTTGAGCAACACAGAGGCTGTCAGGAGGGAACTCTTAGGCATAGTGCTGCTCTAGGCCTTGTTCTTATTTCAGGTGCACAGGCTCACAAGCAGTCATTAGAATCAGGGGTCCATTGTTGGATGTTCATTCCTTTTTGGTCTTTGCCATTGCACTTGGGGGATTGTTGCTGTTCCTTTAGGGTTTAGGGATGGTGATAGAGCTCCCCTAGCTAGGAACTCAGCACTCCCTCAGTTGTTGTCTTTAATTGTTTCCACTCTGAAAACATCCAAACATTTTTATGTACCCTGGATATATGCCGTGTAGAACTCTCTGTCAACCATATGTCCCCTGTCAATAACATCCCACACCAGTATTCCTCTGCTGCCAGTGTTGAACCTCTCTATGATCCAAAACTTCTTGAAAAGTGAAACCCAATATATTGTCAGGTTACCTTAATAATAAAATGGAATATAGCAATGAGTTTAAAGGTTAGATATAGAATACATATTAATTGGAAAAATTCTACATCCTATCTTTTTCTTTTCTTTTTTCTAATTATTAAGCTTATCTTCACAAGAGTTTTAGATCACAGTAATTCATATATACAATATACAGTACTCCCACATATCCAACATAAAACCTTTTCTCTTCGACAGCAATAAACTTTTAACATATTCATACCATATTTACTGAAACTGATGTACAGGTATTGAGACAATAGCTTTTAAACAGGGTAACATTTGTGTTTACATTATGGTTTGTACTTTAGGCTATACAATTTTCTAAATTTTTAGTTATCTTATGTTTTACATTATGATTTACATTTTAGCCTATCAGGCCCTATATATTTTTGATGTAATTTTACATGTCCTATATCCATCCTTGCGTATCCTTGTGAAACACTTCTATTGCACTCACAGTTACGTTGATTCCATCTATTCAATACCTATTTCCCCCACCCCTTAGGGCCCACAGTGACAGTCAATCTTCATTTCTTGAAGAGCCATGTTCAGAGATACTTGCCACAGTGTTGAGGGTTTGACATGCTCATCTGCCCTAATGCCCTGGGAGCCACCATTTCTCTTGAGAGATACAGTACCCTCTATTTGATGGCATCAGTCCTCCCCAGGATGTGGGTATAACTTCACTCTCATTATATAGGTCTCTACCAAATGATATAACCCACTCTGGCAAAATGAACATTCACATATTCCCTAGGAGTCTGTCCTGCATCAGATTATTCCCTTTAAGTATCTTCAGCAGTTAATTTTCCTTATTATATTTTTGAAAAGTTTCTCTCAGCATTATACTCTCAACGAACACCTGGCAATCTCCTATATTCATATGTTGCCCCACCCTCCCCCCAATTTCTTGGGCAATATTACCCATCTCTGGGCATTGCTGCACCTCATGGTCAATGGTCCACATCATAGCCCATACTCTTCCACGTTCCATCCAGTGGGCCCTGGGAGGATCTACAATGTCTGGTATTTGTCCCTGCAGCACCACCCAGGACAACTCCAAGTCCTGAAAATGCCTCCACATCTCATCTCTTCCTCCCATTCCCCACACCCAGCAGCCACCATGGCCACTTTTCCACACCAATGCCACATTTCCTCTGTGGACCTTGGATTGGTTGTGTCCATTGCACATCTATGTCAAGAGGGGGCTTAGATTCCACATGGATACTGGATGCAATCCTCCTGCTTTCAGTTGTAGGCACTCTAGGCTCCATGGTGTTGTGGTTGACATTCTTCAACTCCATGTTAGCTGAGTGGGGTAAGTCTAATAAACCAGAGTGTTGGAGCTGAAGTCTGTTGAGGCTCAGGGCCTGGCTATCATATTGTCAGTCCAGAGATTCAGGTACCCTAGATAAATCTTAAACCCCAGCACCAACTACAATTCCAGTAAAGTAACAGGAAAGGCTTGTGAAAAGAGATCTCATCTGAGTCCAGCTCCATCACGCAGAGACACACACTCCAAAGGGCCAACTGACATGGCAGTGAACTCCATCTGCCATGACCACAAAACCTGTGAGTCTCTTTAGCCCTCAGAAGAACCAATACCTGGGGTTGTATCTACTTTATCTGTCTCTGAGACTCTGCTCAGGTATGCATAAGGGCAATCCTTCTGACAACCTCCAGACTCTTTTTTAGAGACTCATAGCCATATAAATTCATTTGTCCTTTCCATTTCCCACTTAATTTAGGTCAAAAAGCATTTTTAACTCCTGTTATTATATGTAGACAGGGACATTCTGCTGGTCCGAGTTGAACCTTTTATTCAAGGTCATATTCTAGTTATGTCATCTGCTGGTACTTGGTAGTGATCCCTCGAGCCAAGGAGGTTCATCCCCGGGTGTCATGTCCCACACTGGGGGGAAGGCAGTGCATTTACATGCTGAGTTTGGCTTCAAGACTGGCCACATTTGAGTAACATGGAGGCTGTCAGGAGGGAACTCCTAGGCACAGTGCTGCTCTAGGCCTTGTTCCTATTTCAGGTGTATAGGCTCACAAGCATAGTAATTAGTATCAGGGGTCACTGTTGGACACTCATTCCTTCCTGGTCTTTGCCATTGCACCCGGGGGACTGCCACTGCTCCCTTAGGGACCGTGAGAGAGCCCCCCCAGCCCAGGCACCATTTGTTGAATAGGCCATTCTCTCCCAGTTGAGAGGGTTTGGTGGCTTTACCAAATATTATATGGCTATATATATGAGGATATATATCAGAATTTTTAATTCGGTTCCGTTGGTCTGTGTGTCTCCCCTTATACCAAAACCATGCTGCTTTCACTACTGTAGCTTTGTAATATGTTTTGAAGTCAGTTACTGTGATTCCTCCAATTTCATTTTTCTTTTTCAATACGTCTTTGGCTATTAGGGGCCTCTTTCCTTTCCAAATAAATTTCATAGTTAGTTTTTCTAGTTCCTTAAAGAATGCTGTGCTGATTTTTATTGGGATTGCATTGAATGTGTAGATCAGTTTTGGTAGGATAGACATCTTAGTAATATTTAGTCTTCCTATCCTTGAACAGGAAATATTCTTCCATTTATTGAGGTTTTCTTTGATTTCCTTGAACAGTCTTCTGTAGTTCTCTGTGTATAAGTTCTTCAGCTCTTTAGTTAAATTTATTGCTAGGTATTTGATTTTTTTATTTACTATTGTGAATGATATTTGTTTCTTGATTTCCTCCTGAGTTTGCTCATTTTTGGTGTACAGAAATGTTACTGATTTTTGCGCATTGATCTTATAACCTGCGACTTTACTAAACTCATTTATGAACTCTAGAAGCTTTGTTGTAGACCTCTCAGCATTTTCTATGTATAGGATCATGTCATAAGCAAATAATGAAATTTTGACTTCTTTCTTTCCAATTTGAATGCCTTTTATGTCTTGTTCTTGCCTCAGTACTCCAGCAAGTACTTCTAAGAAAATGTTAAATAGAAGGGGAGAGAGTGGGCATCCTTGTGTTGTTTCTGATCTTAGAGGGAAAGATTTTAGGATTTCACCATTGTAAACAATGTTGGCTGTGGGTTTTTCATGTATACTCTTTATCATGTTCAAAAATTTTTCTTTTATTCCAATCTTTTGGAGTGTTTTTATCAAGAAAGTGTGCTGTATTTTGTCAAATGCTTTTTCTGCATTTATAGATATAATCATGTGATTTTTTTCCTTCAATCTGTTTACATGGTGTATTATATTGATTGATTTTTTATGTTGAACCATCCTTGCATAACTGGAATGAATCCCACTTGGTCGTGGTGTATAATTATTTAATGTGTTGTTGAATACGATTAGCAAGTATTTTGTTAAGTATTTTGGTGTCTAAGTTCATTAGAGAAATGGGTATGTAATTTTCCTTTCTTGTGGTGTGTTTCTTTGGCTTTGGTACTTGGGTAATGTTGGCATCATAGAATGATTTAGGTAATGTTCCTTCTGTTTCGATTTTTTGGAAGAGTTTTATCAGAATTGGTGTTAGTTCTTTCTGGAATGTTTTGTAGAATTCACCTGTGAATCCATCTGGCCCTGGGCTCTTCTTAGTTGGGAGGTTTTTAATGACTGATTCTATCACTTTACTTTTGATTGGTTTGTTGAGATCATCAATTTCTTCTTTTGTCAATATAGACTGCTTATGTGTTTCTAGGAATTTGTCCATTTCCTCTGAATTGTCATTTTTGTTGGAATATAGTTTTTCAAAGTATCCTCTTATGATAGTCTTTATTTCTGTGGGGTCAGTGGTGATCTCTCCTTTCTCATTTCTTATTTTGTGTATTTGCATCTTCTCTCTTTTTTTCTTTGTTAGTCTCACTAAGGGTCTGTCAATTTTATTGATCTTCTCAAAAAACCAGCTCTTGGTCTTGTTTATCTTTTCAAGTGCTTTCTTATTTTCTATTTCATTTAGTTCTAGTCTTATCTTTGTTCTTTCTTTCATTCTTCTTCCTTTGTGGTTAGTTTGTTGTTTTTTTTACTAATTTCTTCAAATATGCAGTTAGTTCTTCAATTTTTCCTCTTCTTTTTTGATGTATGAATTTATGGCTATAAATTTCCCTCTCAGTACTGCTTTTGCTTCATCCGATAACTTTTGGTATGTTGTGTTATCATTTTCATTAGTTTCAAGGTAGTTATTAACTTCTTTTGAGGTTTCCTCTTTGGCCCACTGTTTTTCTAAGATTGTGCTGTTTACTTTCCATATCTTGGTGTGAAATCTGGACCTCTGGCCCTTGCAGATTTCCAGCTTCCCTCCACTCTGGTCAGAGATATTATTTTGTATGATTTTGATCTTTCTTAATTCATTTAGCCTTTCTTTGTGGCCTAGCATATGGTCTATCTTGGAGAATGATCCATGTGCACTTGAGAAAAATGTATATCCTGCTGTATTTGGGTGTAATGATGTGTACATGTCTATTAGATCCAGCTCCTCTAATATACTGTTCAAAGTTTTTGTTTCATTATTGATTCTCTTTTTAGATGTTCTGTCCAAAGTTGAGAGTGGTATATTAAAATCCCCCAATATAATTGTAGATGCATCTATTCTTTCACTTAGTTTTTCCAGTGTTTGCCTCATGTATTTGGAGGTGCCCTTGTAAGGAGCATAAATGTTTATGATTGTTCATTCTTTCACTAATATGTAGAATCCTTCTTTGTCTCTCACAATTGTTTCTCATTTAAAGTCCATTTTGTTTGATATTAATATAGCTACTCCTGCCCTTTTTGGTTATTGTTTGCTTGTAAGTTTGTTTTCCAACCATTCACTTTCAGCCTTCATGAATTCCAGGGTCTAAGATGTGTTTCATGTAGACAGCATATAGATGGGTCAGATTTCCTTATCCAATGTCCCAGTCTGAATCTTTTGATAGGTGATTTTAATCCATTGACATTCAGTGTTACTACTTTCAAGGAATTATTTATGTTTCCCATATTTTGATTGGACTTGTGTTTCTCATATTTTGTTTTTTTTCCTTCTCTTTTTGTCTTTTTAGTTGCTCTTACACTCTCCTCCAACTCTGCCTCTCCTGTTTTTTCCTTTCTTCCTGCAGAATTCCCTTTAGTATTTCTTGAAGAGGAGGTTTCTTGTTGGCATACTCTTTGAATTTCTGTTTATCTGTGAATATTTTGAACTCTCCATCATTTTTGAATGCCAATTTAGCTGGGTAGAGTATTCTTAGTTGGAAATTATTTTATTTTAGTACCTTGACTATATCATACCACTGCCTTCTTGCCTCCCTGGTTTCAGATGAGAAATCGGCATTTAGTCTTATGTAGCCTCCCTTGTATTTATGGTTCTCTTTTCTCTTGCTGCTTTTAGAATTTTCTCTTTGTCTTGAGCATTGGATTATTTGACAAGCATATGTCTTTGGGTGGGCCCGTTGGATGTTTGGGGTGCATTGTGCTTCCTGGATATGTACATACATCTCTCTCAGTAGATTTGGGAAGTTTTCAGCCATTATTTCCTGCAACACCCCTCCTGTCCTATTCCCTCCTCTTCTCCTTCTGGGATGCCTATAATAAGTATTTTTGTGCGTTTTGCATTGTCATTCAGGTCCCTAAGTCCTAACTGGATTTTTTCTATCTTTTTATCGATCAATTCTACTATCTGTTTGATTTCCCATGTACTGTCTTTCACATCACTAATTCTCTCCTTTGCCTCTTCTAATCTGCTGCTATTTGCTGAGAGTGTATTTTTGATTTTTGATTTTTGAACTGTGGTGTTCATCCCCATCATATCTGTTATCTTTTTGCATATATCTGCAATTTCCTCTCCAAGTGTTTTCTTCATATTGTTAAACTCTTCCATTACTTCATTAAGTTGGTCTCTATATATGTTCTGAGATCTTTAATTACTTGTCCAATGTTTTGCTCCCCTTCCTGGTTTTTAGTTTGTTCATTGGATTCAGCCATATTTTCCTGATTATTCATTTGGTTTGTAGTTTTTTCTTGCTGTCTAGTCATCATTTTATCTTGATGGGTTTAATCAGTTCCTTAGCTTCTTTGTCTGGTCTTGGGGATTAGTTAGTTGTTGTTCTTGCATGAGGGTTATTTCTTCTCTTTGTCACTTTATTCTTCTTATTCTAATTTCTTGTTGCTGGCTGAGTTCACTTTGAAGGAAAATATTAGGGCCAGGGAAAGGCAATTGTGTAAGGAAAGAAAATGTGTAAAGTAGTATTGGTAATAAATGTTAACAGAGCAACAATATGAGATCTGGAAGAATGGATATTAGATTCTGTAAGTTGTGTAGAGTTATAGCAGTAAGTAGAGTACCTATAATGAGATAGTCAACTGAATATGGGGAGGAATGTAGTATGAATTAAAAAGCCAGTGTTTTCATGAGAGAGGGAAAGAGAAAAGGAAGACAATTGTATCAAGAGTGGATAAAAGATAGAAAACAGAAAAAAGGTATTAGAAATTAAAAGTTAGACAATTTGTGGATCAAAGAAAGGGACATGGAATGTAAGAGAGACAGTAGATGATGGAGGATAACAAGATGTGGGGAAAGGGGATAGTGTAGGTGGCCAAAATCAATTCACATAGAAACGAGGAAATGGAGGATGAGGAAACACAGCAAATGTGAGGCATTCACTGCAGCTCCTATTGTATAAATAAGATAAAATAAAATGAGAAGAAAAAGACAGAAAAGAAAAAAAGAGAAGAAAAAAGGGGGGTGGGCAAAGAAAAGGGAGGGAAGCAAGCAAGAAAAAGAAGAAAGGAAAAAAACCTAAATAAGTGAAAAAGGATCTTGGGGGATACAATGGGAGAAAAGACCCGGAGATAATGCAATAATACCAACCAAGACAATAAAAAAGAAAAGAAAAAAGAGAAAAAGGAAAAAAAAATACAAACACCGAGGGCTGGGACAATCAACCTCAGATGGCCCTCAAGGCGTGGCGGATTCAGGGATGGGAAGTCTGTGGTATTGCAGACTCAAGAGGTGTGAGTCTCTGAGGTGTGGGCCACCAGGGTTTAGGGGACACAGACCTGGGAACCACGAATCCAGTTAACAGAGAGCCTGGGAGCACCACAGTGCAACACAGCCTTCAGGGATCCCCACAGTTGGGTGTCAGCCCTATGGGGAGGGGTCACACCCACAAACTCTGACCTCTGTGTCAGAAACCCAAAATTCCCCCTCTCACAAGAGTCTCTTCTGTCACTGTCTCACCAAGTTGACTTCAGGACACCTCCCGCCCTGCAAAGCCCTGAAGCAGCATGCTGGGGGCACCACTGTACTACAGACAATTCGTGGGCTACTGCAGATGGACCACCAGCCCTACAGGGAGGTGCTCTAGCCAGAAGCTCTGATCTCCTTGTCAGAAACTCAAAATTCCATGTCTCACAGGAATGCCTCTGTCTCTGTCTCACCAAATCGACTTCCAGACACCTCCCGCCATGCAAGCCCCTGAAACAGCCTATTGGGGGCACCACTGTACTACAAGCAGTTTGGGGACACTGCAGATGGGCCGTCTGCCCTAGGGGGAGGGGCTATAGCCAGAAAGTCTGATCTCTGTGTCAGAAACCCAAAATTCCACGTCTCACAAGAATGCCTCCGTCTCTGTCTCACCAAATCGACTTCCAGACACCTCCTGCCCTACAAGCCCCTGAAGCAGCCTGCTGGGTGCATTGCTGTACTACAGACAATTCAGGGACTGCTGCAGATGGACCACCAGCCCTATGGGGAGGGGCTCTAGCTGAAAGCTCTGATCTCCGTGTCAGAAACCCAAAATTCCACGTCTCACAAGAATGCCTTTGTCCCTGTCTCACCAAATCAATTTCCAGACACCTCCCACCCTGCAAGCCCCCAAATAGCCCACTCGGGGCTTAAGAATTCCCCAGTGCAGCCGAGCCTCCAGGAATTGCTGCTGCTGGGCTGCCTGCCCCAGGGGGAAGCATCCCACATGCAGCCCTGATCTCCATGAAAGAGACCCAAAATTCTACCTTTTACACAAATCTTCTCTGTCACCATCCCACTAAATTGATGTCCAGACACCTCCTGTCCTGCAAACACCCAAAACATCCTGGTGCAGCAAAATTCCAACCCTACTCAGCTGTTTCTTTGCAGGAGATATTATAAGGTGCACTCACTCAGACACCATCTTGCCCCGCCTCTACTAGCATTCTTATTCTTTTAAACATGTTATATCATGTTACACCCTTACTCAAAATCCTCCAATTGTTTCCCATTTACTCAGAATAACAGCCAAAGTTCTTTCTATAACTTTCAATGCCTGCATGATTCAGCCTTCAGTTACCTTTCCAATTTCCTCTCCTTTTGCTCACTCCACTTTGGCTACCCAACTCACACCCAGATCAGGGCTTTGCACTTGCAGTTCTCTATCTGGGACCCCCTTCCCCTGTGATCACATGATCTCCCTCCCTCCTTCATTCATGCCTTTACTCAAATCCACTTCACCTACCCTGCCTACTCTATTCAAAATGGCACACTCCACAGTTACTCTGTTTCATCTGACCCAGCCTTTTCTTTCTTCTTTCTATTATTGTATTATATATATCTCTTTATTACCCATTTTTCCATAGATTTTAAGCCTCATGACACCAAGATTGTGTTTGCTTAGTTTGTCTTTGTGGTTGTAACCCTAGTGCCTATACCCCTGCCTGGCACATATTAGGGCTAAATAAATAAGCATTGAATAAAGGAATCTCTGTTTCTTGAACACAGAAAAATAGCAAAATATGTGCAAATTCATAGTTATGGAATCAAAGGATGAGAAGCAGAGCTAAGCATTTCAGAGTGTTTAAATTGTCTATGTGACAGAATTAGAAATTATTCTAATTTCTGACTCTCCAATTCTGTAGGCTTCCTCCTAATCCTGTGTTGACCAACTTTATTTTCATTATTACCTCCTTAAAAAGACTTTTTAGACTTTTTTCCATACCACAATTCCAAACATACATAAGAAATTTTAATTCCACATACACACAGTGTATCTGTTCACATAGAGTAGCCCTTTGGAGGGACACAGACCATTGTAATATTTAAGTAATTTGCTCCCCAGGAATCAATTTTCACCCCCCCAAGGGGGAAAAGTTTCCTCCATTGATAGTATAATCAGACTGATGTAATCCATAATGGCAGAATGAAATATTTATTTTTCTGTTATCTGAAGAACTTTTGTTACCTATTGCTCATACATATATTTTCCCAGTTCTGCCTCTGGCATAAGGTAGCATTATACTTCTCCACCCACTTTGAAATTACACAAGGCCATAGGACTTGCTTTAACTTAAGCAATGAGTGGAAATGCTGTGTATTACCTTATCATCCTGCTCCTGTGACTACGGAAGCACATGGTGAGGTGATGCTCCAATAATTAGGATTCCAGAGTGACAGTGATGAGCAGAGCTTCCCTGATGGCTCACAGTGGATCATTTATGTGAAAGAAATAAATTTCTGCTGTAAAATGCCACAGAGATTTGGGGGGTTGTTACCATGGAAAAACCTAGCAGTTCCTGACTGATAAACTATTATTGCATGTGGGAAAATATTTGGGGTGCATAAAATTAGCTACCTTTCCCATTTTAATTTTAATTCAACACAGCCTTCATGAGGAAAATATATACATCTTAACATATACACACATAATTTTTGGAAATTATTTTTAAAATTTGATTTTTACTGGCCTTATTATTTATTAAATTTAAAGTCACACATAAAACAAGGGTTAGAGCTTTAATTCAAATACAGATTGACATGTGGGTAAATACAAAGGTTGGAGGGAGACCTGCCAGGGCTTTCTGGAGGCTCAGTGCTTTTCCACATTTTCTTTGCAAGGTATGTTGTACCGGATCATGGACTTCATTAACAGTGAAAAACAATGTATGTGTTTATTGAATTTGTATGACCTTTTCCTATAAAAATTTCAAGGCACCAAACTTTTAGCACATCCTTCCTTAAGTAATTTTAACATGCAGAGAGGGTGAGAAGGTCAGACAATTACAGACATCCACTAGCCAATGTCAGCTGAATGCATTAGTTGCCATTAGAGTCAGAACATAAAGCTACAACAGCTGGGGCGAGGTGAGAGGCATGCTGGTAATATGGTAAATAACCCTGGAGATTGGGGCAGTGCAGCCATCCTTCTCAGAGGATAGGAGAGGAAGCAGTAAAGTGTTTTCAAAAGTACAACCAAAGGAAATGAACAATAGACTGAAGTCGACATTATTATTCTAGCAATGGAAGATTGCATCATTGATGTAAAGGCAGCGGACACCAGAGGTTCTGAGGGATGGGAGAGGGAAGAATAGGTGTAACATGAAGGCAGTTTCAGGACATAATATTTGTCCTGCATGACATTGTAGTGACAGATACAGGCTATTGTTTATTTTGTCATAACTTACAAAAGTGGGTGGGACAGAGTATAAACTATAATGTAAACTGTAGCCTATTGTTAGTAGAAATGCTTCAATATGTGTCCATCAATTGTAACAAATGTACCACACTAATGAAGGATGATGTTAATGTGGAAAGTGTAGGAGGGGGAGGGGTTGGGGAATGTAGCAATCCCTTATATGTTTTACGTAACATTTATGTAATGTAAAGCTTCTTTAAAATATTTTTAAAATTATTTTAAAAAAGCAAAATGGAAGGTTTTTATTAGCAAATATGCTTTACACAGAATCCACACCAGCACTCTGATAAATTACTCTGAAGTGGATTCAGCCAACAAAGTATGTAAAGGTAGAAAAGTCACTCTTTGCTCTACTAATTATTGTTTGCCCCTTTCACTTGACAAACTTTTGCAAAATTCTATATAAGTTTTTCTTTGATTATACAGAGTGTAGTTTCTGGTACTGTAAGTGGGTTTGGTCTCAAAAATAGAGCCTCCACAAATATGCTGGAAATAAAAGAATTGAGCCTTTACCCTCATTGCGCCCTGAGAGTTAGATGGGTCACCAGCAGCTCTACTGGAGCCATCCACGAAAATCCAGCCAGGGTTCCCACTCTTGCCATGTCTGCTCAAACCGACATGGTCTGATCCAGAAATATGCTCTCAATATGTGCCACCAGTGTTTCCCTCAGTACCTGAAGTATATAGGCTTCATCAAGTTGGACCAATCTTCCTTGAATGGACTGTCCAGGACATCTTCCTGACTAAACTATGCGAATTCTTTGTATATAAAATAAAACTAAAAAACTGAAAGAAAAAAAAAGAGTTTGATATAGGAATTAGGGCTCACACCTATGTGGGAGGAGCTGAGGTAAGGAAGGTCTGGACAGGACATCCAGATGATGAGCAAAACAATCCACTTCAGCCTGAAAGACTGGTGCAGGGAGGGAAGCTAGAATGAAGAAAAAGGCCAAGAAGCCAAGGCCTCTGGCCACCATGACCTCTTAAATGATGGCTTAGCTTCTAAACCCCATGCACATTCCTCCCACTGGCAACAATCAAATCCTGAACTATAAAAGGTTCCCATATATTCCTCTCATATTTTTTAATGTAATATTTTTGTCATCTATGTATCTTCAAAGAAATAAAATTAAAAATTAATTAATTAATTTAAAAATATAAAATTTTAAAAAGGAATAACGGGAAAAAAAAATCCTGAACAATATAGGAAGATGCATTCTGGCAACCATGGATCCCAACCTTGGCAATGAGAGGTGGTACTGTCAGGGTGATGACAGATAACCCAGCAAGTCAATAGCAAAATGAAAAGGGAACTTCATTTACTGAAAATGGGTCTATTTATTTTAACTGATAACTGGGGTCCAAACTAATATTAGGACTTCAGTTTAGCTACCTTTTTATTTTGTTAAGAAGGCCATATCAGCTGATACTTTTTTTTTATCTTTTCCATCAGATTTTAGACATAATTTTGTGACAAAGAAAGTCCTGTTTTTAATGGTCAAAGGCAGTCTCCCTGCTTTACTGTCTGGTTGATCAAGATGAGACAATGGCAGTGTTTGGAGTGATCTCTTGTGTGTTCATAAAGAAATTCATTAAAGTTGCTCTCTTCTGGCACTAAAAATAATTTGTTTTTTTTTAGCATATTAAAAATCCAAAGGACTGACTCGCACTAGAATTGAAAACTGGCTTACAAGTTTGTAAAATAAATAAATGAGTCTTTAAACTGTTTATCTGCAAATAATCTAGCTTGAAAAGGCACAAGGCAAATGTCAAGCATAAGCAAATGAAAAAAAAACTTGCAGACTTTGATTAATGTCTCTGCAGTTATTTGGGATTTGAGGGTTCTATGATGATAGAAAAAGAGTCCAGTGCCTCTTGTGGTTTAGAAAAGCCTGAGAGAAGAGAGAAAAGAGAGAGTAAAGGAGGAAGAGGAAGAGGGTGGGGGAGGAGGGGAAGGAAGAACTGGAGGGAGGAGGGGAGAAATGGGACATAAAAATGACAGGGAAGGTTAATGTGGTGAGAGAGGACCCTGCAAAGGCACTAATAGAACAATGTCAGCTTAAGTGAGCTATGAGAAAAACCCTCTGAACAGGTTCTGTAATAGAGCAGAAAAGAAAAATGATTTAATAGGTTCTCATATTGAAGACTAGCAAGAGACTTGCTCACTTGCAAAATTCCTTTTTCTTCCTAATTCACTCTGGAGCATGTCTCTGTTGATAAAGCTTGTTTGAGTTAATACCCTAGGTTTCAGCCATTTTTTAGAAATAGAGAAACCTATTCCTTGAACAGAAACAAGTCAGGATTTTTGTAGCTTATTTCCTATGTATGCACACCTTCTCCTTTTGGATGGCATGGAACTAAACATCAGCAGGTGACAACTCAGAACTTTGCAGGTGAGAGCTATAATAGAAAGAAACTTCTTTTCAAGCACAAAAGAGCATTGTAATTATAATAGTTTTTTTACATTACTGGAATAATCTGTTTGGACTGATTACATAAATTCTAGAAGATGAATCACTGACAGTTTGTTTCAAGTATTGCTCTAAAATATTCCAAGTATTGATTCACTTATAACCATAGCATTTCATAGATCTTAATTTCCCTTTAAGATTTTACACTTTAAAAATCCTGTGTATCTTGAAATACTACAATAATTCTGTCCATTTTAACTATTTTTATCATATTGGGTCCTAGAATGCATGACCTGTTAAAAAGGAATTAGTAGCCATCTGTTTACAATAAGACTCCCTGCTCTATCCCACCCAACCCACCTTCTACTACACTTTGTTGTGCTACAATCTTCAATCTTCTAGTATGTAGAAGAATATTTACCACACAATGGGAGGGGATGGCAGCCCTTCCCGGGAAACGTCCCCACTCATGGCCAGGGTGATCTGCAGGAATGCCAGGCGTGGGCCTGTTATAGACTAGTGATATCGACCAGACTCAGACTCTGAATAAAGTTCCAATTGAGAGCATTATTAGCTGCACAGTGACTGCCTCGTCCTATGCAGAGGGGAGAGCAGCCCAGAGTCATGGGGGGAGTTTGCTTATATAGGCTTTTAGGTTCAGGGCAGGGGGCAATAGCTCAGCAAGCAAGCATGTACAGAAGCAGATGTTTGCAGTTAATCAAGCACTGGGAATTCTATCAGGGGAGATAAACAGTTGGGGAGATTTTGTTATTTATAAGGGACTGAGTCAGGTTGGTCTAGGGGCTGATGACACTTTCTACAGGAGACCTTGAGATAAGGTTTTACAGTCGAGCAAGCTTGTTACAGAAGTGACATATATGCCGTTAGGGGGCTGTGGAATTTTCCTCTCGGGTGGGGGTGGTCACAGGCTCCTACTTCTCCACATTCCCTACTTCTCTTTTGGGGAGATTCAAACCCTTGAATTTGAGTACTCTCCAGTGTCCTGCATAGGTAAACTTTGGTATTGGGTGTTCAGGATTAAGAGCTTAATGGTTTGCACTCTCTCTCAGATAAATCGAACTAAATGATTATGAATGGGCCACAGGTTAACAGCAATAATAGGAAGAGTACGGGGACCGAAAAGGCAATGATAAGGGTTGTAAATTATGGGGACCAATTAAATAAACTTTCATACCAATTTTTTGGTGGCTGACTGAGCCTTTTCTCATTTTTTAAATCATTTCCAGACTAAGCTTAAACTTTCTTTAATGATGCCAGAGTGGTTAGCATAAAAGCAACAAGTTTCTCCTAAAGCTAAACAGAGCCCTCCTTGTTTGAGGAATAATAAGTCCAGTCCCCACCGGTTCTGTAAGGACTACCTCGGCTAGGGAATCAAGTGCCTCTTTTAAATGTGAAATTTGATATTCAAGGTTCTTGAGGTCCTGGGTAACTAGGGCTGACAATTGGCTGACATCAGAGTGACATTTTATGAGAGCTGCTGATCTTACCATGGTTGACTCAGCAATGTTCAGCCCAATTAGAAGGAGAACTAGGATTGGGGCCCTCTTGTACCAGTGGTGCTCAAGACTCGATGTTTCAAGATATTTTCTTTCAGTTATTTCAGAGAGGTAATGTATGGGCCACTATGCCTCAGTTTTTAACATTTCCCCCTTTTTGTTTTAGCCAAGGTGACCATGCCTGTCTTAGGTTGCCCTCCTTTGAGAGTCTTGCCCGTCATTGGCTACTGGCCAAGCTCTTCGACTTGGGGAAGTTACTGAAGTGCTTTTCCTAGCACCAGATCACTTACATGTCCCATGGCTGTTATTCTTTGCAATTTTTTCCAAAAACACCGTCTGGCACAGGTGAAAATTATGAGCAACAGAACAAACACAATCAGCCCTATTTTCAAAGCTGACAGGAAATGCCATGACCTCCACTAATTGACTGGGTTAAACCCTGCAATCTGTGAAATCATATCTGAGAAAATATTCTTACCATTGGCTACATGAATTTGATTTTGAGACTTTTTTTTATATTTTTCTTTGTAATTCCACCATTTCCAGAGAGATTCTACTTTCATGGCCGAACAAATGATTCCCAACTCTTTCTATACTCTATCTGATGAATTACATGCAGAGTTATACAGAAAATTTCATTCCAATTACACTTCAATTTTTTAACAAGTTTAAAATATACAATTGATTTTCAATATGCAAAACAGCCTATTCTAATTCATTAACTCAATTATTTAACTGTTTATCAATGTGATCTTGGCTATGCCATAAATCACTAGCATTTATGCTGATTATGCCATGTATTGTTGAGTCTGTACTTTAATGTAAAGTTACTATAGCAGTAGCAGCAGCTGTAATGATTCTAATCAGTTTCAAAATGCTTATAATAAGCAGTCCAATAAAGCATTTAGTCTGTTTTAAGAATTCTTGTACCATATGTAGCAATAACTGACTTTCAGGAGACGACTGCCAAATCCACATCATTCTCACAGGTATCCAGATGCCTTTTCTTCTTCTGGCTATCATTATTGTTTCTCCATCCTGCAACACACTTTCTGGTAGACATGTATACAAGGTACCATTTTCATAAAACAATGAATTATTCTTAATAGTTACTTTACAAGTCATGAAAACACATGGATCTTTAACACAGACTTTAAAATGATATGTTTAAGGGTTAAATAGTGTTCTGTTTTATTTATATTTTTCAGCCAATCATATGGAGGGGCAATTTCAAGAAATATTTTCCACAAACTCTTTTGCAGGTCATGATTATGAGTGCTATTAGTTCAAGGGGCCAGTATTTACCTTTCTTTGCAATGTTAACAATTCCTGCTACAATAGCATAAGGAGAGAGCACACAGGCCCAAAGCCCACAGGCAGACACAAGCTGCAAGCTCACAATTCCAGAATTTGCAAAGCCAATATGATGCATGGCAGCAATTGCCACAGGTTATCTGAGAGCTCATTCTTCTCAAGAGCAGGAGGGACTCAACGTTAGTTATTGGCATTGGCAATTAACAGGCAGCTAGAACTGCTGGGCTAGGCAACACAAGGTTTGGTACTCACAATGCCTGTTTTTTTCAGTGGAGCCACCCTGCCTTTTTCCAGGTTTCAGCGGTAGGGCCCTGGATCTTTATAAAGGCATCTGCATTAACAGTTTTAAAAGGGATGTTAGTGGGGTGGGCAGGGACATGACAGACAGTCACCCATTACTACTAGCAGGCATCCCGGATGTTCTTTCATAGATTTTAGGGTGATTTACAACAGTTTACTATTTCTGTCTTGCTTTCAGTACCTGCAATCCACCCCTGGATAGGGATGGCAGTTTTCAGAGTGACCAGACATTATTGGGTTAAATCTTTCACTTTTAGCAGGATCTCTTATGCTGCATATAATTGTTTTTTTACATTGTACTTTTGGCTTTTTTCTAGAATTGTGATTAAAACCCAAGGAATACTTGTTTAGAATTTTGCCTTTGCCACAAACTCCACTCAACCCAAATATTGGTGCTTGCTACATTTAACTCATAGGCTAAGTTAATGTCCACAATTTACTTTCCTTCTATCATTTACAGCAGCTTGCTGGAGGTTTTCCCACTTTTATGAAGGATTTTTTCCCAATTAATACAAACAATGGCTTCAATATTTGAACTAAATGAGGGATGAAAGATTTTTAGTATTTTAATAATATTACAAATTCTAAGAAGTGAGAGTTGGGGTGGACCCACATCCTGGGGAGGACTAATGCCATCAAATAGAGAGAACTGTATCTCTAGTGAGAAAGGATGGCTCCCAGGGCATTAGGGCAGGTGAGAAAGTCAGGCCCTGAATACTGCTGCAAGTATCTCTGGACATGGCTTCTCGGGAAATGGAGATTGGCTGGCGTTGTGGGCCCCAAGGGGAGGGGAAAATGGATGTGGAATGGATGGAAACAAGGTAAATATGGGAGCAAGAGAGGAGTTTTGTTAGAGTACACGAAGATGAATATAAAACATGTAATATTACTCCAAAAACATATAGGGGACGACAGACTAATAATGTAAACCATAAGGCAAAACATAGGATAACTAAAAAATTTAGAAAACTGTACAACCTAAAGTATGGACCACATAGTAAGCACAGATGTCATCTTGTTTGAAAGCTATTGTCTCGGAATCTGTACATCAGTTTCAGGAAATATGATATGAACAAGTTAAGAGATTATCGCTGTGGAAGGGAAAAGGTTTTATGGTGAATCTGGGGAAATACTCTATATTGTATATATGAATTTCGGTGATCTAAGACTCTTGTGAAGCTGACATTATGCTGGGACTGACTTTACAGGAAGTTTTGGATCACAGAGTGGTTCAACAATGGCAGCGGAGGAATACTGATATAGGATGTTAATGACAGGATATATATGGTTGACAGGGAGTTATACAGGGCATATGCCCAGGGTATATAGTAATGTCTAGATATACTCATAGTGGAAACAATTAAAAACAACAGCTGGGGGGGTACTGGGCCCCTGGCTGAGGGGTCACTGTCGTGGACCCTGGGGGAGCAGCGGCAGTTCCCCAGGTGCAACGGCAAGAACCAGGAAGGAAGGAGGGCCCAACAGTGGGCTCCTGATACTTATGGCTATGCTTTTGAGTCTATATACCTCCAATAAGAATAAGGCCTAGAGTAGCACTGTGCCTGGGAGTTTCCTCCTGACAGCCTTCATGTTACTCAAACGTGGCCACTCTCACAGCCAAACTCAGCATGTAGATGCAATGCATTCCCCCAGCGTGGGACATGACACCCGGGCATGAGCCTCCCTGGCACCAAGGGATCACTACCACATATCAGCTGAAGATGCAACTAGAAAAGGACCTTGAATTAAAGGTTCAACACGGATCAGCAGAATATCCCTGTCTACATATAATAACATGACTTCAAAATGCTGTTTGACCTAATGTAAGGGGGAAATGGAAAGGAGAAATGAGAATATAAGGCTATGAGTCTCTAAAAAAGAGTCTGGAGACTGTCAGAAGGAATGCCCTTATGCACAAATGAGCAGAGTCTGGGAGACAGATAAAGTAGATACAATCCCAGGTATTGGTTCTTTTGAGGAATAAAGAGACCCACGGGTTCTATGATCATGGCAGATGGGGTTCACTGCCATGGCAGATGGCCCTTCTCTGGAGCTGGTGTTTCTGTGTGATGGAATTGGACTCAGAGGGGATCTCTTTTCATAAGACTTGCATGCTACTTTAATGGAATTGTAGTTGGTGCTGGGGTTTTAGATATATTTAGGGGATTTGAATCTCTGGACTGATAATATGACTCCCAGGCCCAGAGCCTCAACAGACTTCAGCTCCTACACTTTGATTTATTGGACTTACCCCACTCAGCTAACATCGAGTTGAAGAAGGTCAACCACCACACCATGGAGCCTAGAGTGTCTACAACTGAAAGCAGGAGGAGTGCATCCAGTATCCATGTGGAATCTAAGCCCCTACTTGACATAGATGTGCAATGGACACAACCAATCCAATGTCCACAGAGAAAATGTGGAATGGGTGTGGGAAGGGTAGCCATAGTGGCTGCTGGGTTTGGGGAATGGGAGGAAGAGATGAGATGTGGAGGTGTTTTCGGGATGAGGAGATGTCCTAGGTGGTGCTTCATGGACAATTACGGGACATTGTAGAGCCCCCCCAGGGCCCACTGGATGGAACGTGGGAGAGTGTGGGCTATGATGTGGACCATTGACTAGGGGTGCAGTGATACTCAGAGATGTACTTACCAGGTGCAATGGATGTGTCACGATGAGGGGAGAGAGTGTTGCTGTGGGGGGAGTGGGGGGTGGGGGCGGTGGGGTTGAATGGGACCTCATATTTTTTTAATGTAATTTTTAAAAATAAATAAATAATTTAAATTTTACAAAAAAGAATTTGATAAAGCAGCAGGTACTTTGCAGCTTGTTCTAATTGTTTGTGTAGTTCAGGCTTTTAAGATAAGATATTACTGTCTCTGATGTTTCCTTTAATTTTGAAAAAAGGATTACTGGTTAGTAACATTATCAGTAGGGTTTTAGCCACAGACTTTTTCTACACAGCCAGATTATTATTACCATGCTAGGAGAGATGTTTGGGCTATGCACATAGCCCCAGAAAGCACTGCAAAAGTTTATTGTTCGTTTTTCACAGATAGAGGAATGCAGGCTGGCTTGACCTGTCCAAGAAGACATTAAAGAAAGTTTTAGCAAGTTTTAAAATAAAGTGATAGTGATACAGCCAGACATTAACTTTTTTGTAACAAACTAGCAATATTTGGACTGCTGCATGCTACAGTGTTGTTATTTTAATTTATGGTAAGAGATTGTTTTGTGACACATACTTTTTTATAATAATTAAAACCATAATTAACCATATTGTACTTCTGTTTAATATTATGCTGAAATATTGGTAAATTTATACACTCAAGTATTCATTTGAACCTTTTACTCATACAACTTTAACAGAGGGTTAAAGGAAAAAAACTGTTAATTTTATAACACTTTTAAACACATTTCATTCGGCTTATAACATATTAAATGAACTCAACTATTACTTTAATTTTTCTTTTAAGGTAAAAGAACAAATCTCTTGCAATTAGTTTGAAATAAAAAGCTACTTTTCAGGATTTGATTTTGAGAAAGCGGGTTTGAACATTATGTTCCTTTAAAAGAGATAAGACCTTTTCTTCTTCAAACACTGAGGAAATGGTGAGGTTAAAGCACAAGAAGCTATTTTGATAAAACAGATTTTCTTTGTATACTGATTATTCAGAAAACCTTTACCAAAACAGACTAATGACTTGAGAGATTTTGAGAAAGAACAAAATTTTCAACCTTGCATCAGTATACTATTCGATCCTAAACTCTTCAAAACTCTATGGACAGACCCACCAAATTTCACTCAACCTTAATTACAAAAATTTCCCTTTCACAAACTTTCTACACTTTCAGCATTCACCCAGGCTTTGTCCCACACTTTACTGTTCCCAATAATCAATCATCTCATTTCAGGACAAAATCTCCTCCCGTTTCCCCAACAACAAAAACACATTCCACACATCCCACATACACAAGTTACCAGGCAAACCTCTTATAACATATAATTACCATTTACATTAAACTTTTCTTCACTTTAAACTTAGTAGCATGCAATACCAAAAACAGTCTCCCAGAAGCAAGTTGGCAGGGGAGGCTGGCCTCCAACAAGCCCTCCTGTTATAAAATTACCTTTTATTATTATTATTAATTCAGTTTTTGATTAATAGTGACTTTCTGGATTTAGCCATTTAAACACTTTAAACAATGCTTCGTTAAACTTCTTATAATTATTTATAACTATATAGACTATAATTATACTACTTTTGTTGTAGAATTTGAGAGAGGTTCAGTTATTTGCATACAGAAAGGCCAGGATTCCAGAATGATTTTGAGAAGGAAAAATGGTTTATTGATGGCTGGCAGGACTCGGGTGCTTTGTTTCAAACCTGAGCCCCGAAAAAGATTTTTAAGTTCTTTTTATACAGTGTGGGGAGTCAAATAGTCCTTTTAATCAAAGAAAACTACTTTCTTTGTTAGTTAAGTCTTTGCCTGAGTACCAGGTAGGTTTTGAATTAACATATCGCTCACACTTCAGGTGAGCTTGAATTAACATCTTGCCCACATTCAGTCTGGATGCAACTTTGAATACACATTCAGTCTTACATCTTTTCTGAACTATTCAAAGCCCATATTACTTAACTGGATTTCTAGAGACTAGGCACACTTGGTTATAGAATTAGATGATTTTAAATTTATGCACAGGCTATATTATATTTTTTATTTGAGGCCAAGTCCAAGTTCCCTTAAGTTTTGGCATTACCATCATCAGAGATTCCCTGGACTGACTGATATGTATAGAGTTTGCATTGCTAAATTGCCTCCTGGGACTGGAGTCATTGCCATGGTCACCAAGAGCAGGACTGCAGCTTCTTACCATCCCACACCCACAAGTCAGGACAGACAGTCTAGGTTAAGGTTATCTCTGAAGAGACAAAGAGCCTCCCACCCATAGCCCACATCACTTTAAGACAAATTTTATTTTCACAGAACACATTTTGTTACTTAAAATTACCACAATATCTTCTACAATTCACCACATGCATTTAAGTTTCATGAGTTTATAAAAATTAGCCATCCTGTTTTAGGGCAAAACACACATTTTTGAAAAACTTATTAAATTTCAGTTAGCATTTCTACAAATTTTTAACTTTCTTTAATATTCCTTTTTTACATCCTTCATTTTATTCTGTGAGGAAAAATAAACTATTCATTTTAATTTAGGCAAGAACTATTTTTTAATGAAAATACACAGGAATTTTGTTAAGACTTAACAATTTTTGTCATTGTAGAAATCCCATTAACATTCAAACTTATGTATTAATATAAGCGCTTATTTAATATTTGGCCATTTGAATAGAGCTCTCCTAAAAATCTTTATTCATTAATTTATATCACCATCCGGAGGTATCAAAATACACACTAACATTGAACAAACAGATAAATACAAAACGATTACAACACACTAGCAGAAACACAGTTTACAACTGACTCATAATTCCTCACAAATTGCACAGAACAGAAATACAAAAAGACAAACAAATAAGACAGATGAAGAGACAAACCAGACAACCAGAACTGGAGTCAAGAGCGACGTCTCGCTCTGACCGGTGGGTGGGATCTATTTGCTGCGTCCAGCAGATCCCCTTCCCACAATCCACAGACTCTGCAGAGGTTTTCCAGAAAACAGACTTACTGAAGGACGTCCCATTTGCTGATCCTGGGCACAGGAACTCCTGATGCTCTCCAGATAGAATTTACGTGAAGACAATTTCCAGGGCTGGGCGGCATCCGGGTGGAGGAATGTCTCTCTGAGGCCTTCCCCTAGACTGCCGGCCCATCCCCAGAATGTACCTGCCTCCCAGAGTCTGAGGAGATTAACCCCGCTAGAGTGGGGGATCTTGTTGATCTATAGATCTATCTCACTGGGGCCTCCAAATGTTATAGACTAGCGATATTGACCAGACTCAGACTCTGAATAAAGTTCCAATTGAGAGCTTTATTAGCTGTGCAGTGACTGCCTCGTCCTATGCAGAGGGGAGAGCAGCCCCGAGTGGGAGAGGGGGGGGAGAGTTTGCTTATATAGGCTTTTAGGTTCAGGGCAGGGGCCAATAGCTCAGCAAGCAAGCATGTACAGAAGCAGATGTTTGCAGTCAATCAAGCGCTGGGAATTCTATCAGGGGAGATAACTGGTTGGGGAGTTTTTGTTATTTATAAGGGTCTGAGTCAGGTTGGTCTAGGGGCTGATGACACTTTCTACAGGAGGCCTTGAGATAAGGTTTTACAGTCAAGCAAGCTTGTTACAGAAGCGAGATATATGCGGTTAGGGAGCTGTGGAATTTCCCTCTCGGATGGGGGTAGTCACAGGCTCCTACTTCTCCACAGGCCGGTTCTCAGGGTGGGGGGATGCTCGGGACCCAGAGGGCAGAGGTAGGAGCCCCGCTGGAGCCCTCATGGGAAGGGGGCATGGAAGAACCTGGAATGCGTGCGTGGGGCTTCTCACTGGGTCCGGCAGCTCAGGCCCCACCCAGCACGCGGGCGTGTCGGCAGTGCCTTTAAGAGCTCTGGGTGTTTTGGCAGCCCCACGCACTGACCTGGTGCTCAGATCCTGGCGAAGACCTTGAGCCTGGCTCCAAGTGTGCGGGGAAGGGCGTGTTTTCTAACCCACAACGTGGGCTGTCGGTGGAGGAGCACCGCAGACCAGGACCCTCAGATGGAGGGGGCCCTCGGCCCCTACCTCAGGACGCCTGCTTGTGCGGCTCCGTGGCCACGGTAAGTTTGCGGACCAAACCTGGCAGCACGGCTTGGTGGCCAGGAGGGGAGCGCCCACAGGCTGGGCGCAGAGGACTGCGAGAACCCGCTGGAAGCGCGAAAAAGTGAACGAGCGACCTTACCCGTGCTGCATTTAGGGAGCGTCAGTCCTGCGCTGCGGATAGGATAAAGCTCCTGCTTGCTGTGGTGCGCGGGGGGCGTGGGGTTCCCGGACAGTTGTGCGCGGCACTGCCGCTGGTCCTGCCCGCCCTCGGCACGGTTTGGGCCCGGTCGGGTGGGGGTGGGATGGGGTGGGGAGCTGCCTTCATGGGCGTGGAGCTCGGGGGTCCTGCCCAGTCCCCTAGGCTGTGGTGCCGTCAGAATAAGAGGCCCGCCGGCTTTATTTGGAGCCTGCGATGTTAATATCTTCGATCTTTGGCATTTTTTTCAGACACCGATAGACTTGTTTACTCTGTGAAAGTTAATTTAATGAAATTTGATAGTTTAAGCTGCAAATCTATTTATGGGTGTACAGCCTTTTGTTATCCACACATGAGTTGATAGACATTTGTATTTTTTTCCCCAAGTTTTGTCTGCCATTAACTTGCCTTAGGATTCATTGAATGGACATGATTTCATTTATCTTGGATAGATTTCTCTGAGTGAATTAGCAAGTTTATATGACTTAGTAGATTTATATTTTTAAGAAACTGAGAAAATATTTCCCAAAGTGGCAGCACCATTTTGCACTCTCACCAGAAATGTATGAGAGCTCCAGTTTTTCCACATCTTCTTTAACAGTTTGTATTATAAAATCTCTCTTGATTTTAGCCATTCTAGTATAAAAGCAGATTTTAATTTGTATTTCCTTAGTGATGAAAAGGATTAAATGTTTCTTTGGTGAATGTGTATTCACGTATTTTCCCATTTTAAAATGTTGTTTGCCGCCTTTTTTTTTTTTAACTAATCATTTTTGCTGATACATATCAACAAAGCATACAATTAATCCAAAGTGCACAATCAGTGGTACTTGGCACCATCACATAGTTGTGCATCCATTATTAGAGCATTTTCATTATTTCAACAATAATAAAAAAGCAAAAAAGAAAATCCATCACCTCTTGATCTCTCTATATTTCCCCTGCTGTTCACAGTTCCCATTTCTGGCTATTCTTGCACAAATACTTTTTTTTTCCCTCTACAAAGTGCTTTATATTTACATTTTATATAAATGGAATCATACACTGTTATATAGCACATTTAGTTCATTGTAATGCAGACTTACTGTATTTGTTCTCTTGTGTCTGGCTTGCTTTACTCAATGTACTGTCCTCCAGGTTTACCCATGTTGTCATATGCTTTGTGACTTCATTTCTTCTTACAGCTACATAATATTCCACCGTGTGAATACACCACAGTTTATTTATCCATTCATCAGTTGATGGACACCTGTGTTGTTTCCAGCTTTTGGCAATCATGAATAATGCTGCTACAAACATAGATGTGCAGATGTCTATTTCTGTCACTGCTTTCACTTCTTCTGGGTGTATACCCAATAGTGGTATTGCAGGGTCCCATGGTAAATCTATATTCACTTTCTTTAGGAACTGCCATATAGTCCTCCACAGTGGCTGCACCATTCTGCATTCCTACCAACAGTGAATAAGTGTTCCTATCTCTCCACATCCTCTTCAATATTTGTAGTTCTCTGACTTTTTAATAGTGGCCATCTGATAGGTGTGAAATGATATCTCATTGTAGTTATGATTTGCATTTGTCCATTCATTAGTAATGTTGAAAATTTTTTCATGTATTTTTCTTTTTTGACAAATGTCTATTCATGTCTTTTGACCATTTTTTAATTGGGTCATTTGTTTTTTTATTGTCAAGTTGTAACCTCTCTATATATCATGAATATTAAACCATTATTGGTCATGTGATTTCCAAATATCCTTTTGACAAAGTCTGTGAGGTGCAAAAATGTTTAATTTTGAGGAGGTCCCATTTATCTATTTTTTCTTTTGTTGCATGTGCTTTGGGTGTAAAGTCCAAAAAGCCACCATTTAGCACAAGGTCTTTAAGATGTTTCCCTACATTTTCTTCAAGGAGCTTTATGGTCCTCACTTTTATAATAAGTCTCTGATCCATTTTGGGTTGATTCTTGTATAGGGTGTGAGATAGGGATCCCGTTTCATTCTTTTGGTTATAGATACCCAGTTCTCCCAGCACCGTATATTGAAGAGACTATTTTCCTGTTAACATGGACTTGATAGGTTTGTCAAAAACTAGCTGACTGTAGAGGTGAAGGTTTATATCTGGACTCTTAAATTCTATTCCACTGATTGACAAGTCTCTCTTTATGCCAGTACCATGTTGTTTTGACCACTGTAGCTTTGTAATATGTTTCAAGGTATGGCAGTGAAATTCCTCCCACATTGTTCTTCTTTTTTAGAATGCTTCTGACTATTTGGGTGCACTTTCCCTTCCAAATGAATTTGGTAATTGCCTTTTCTGTTTCTGTAAAGTAAGCTGTTGGAATTTTGATTAGTATTACATTGAGTCTATAAATCAGTTTAGGTTGGATTGATATTTTTAGTCTTCCAGTCCATGAACACACAATGTCATTCCGTTTGTTTAGGTTCTTTTAAATTTCTTTTACTACTGTTTTGTAGTTTTCCTAATATAGGTCCTGTACTTCTTTGATTAAATTGATCCCTAGGTATTTGAGTCTTTTTGTTGCTATTGTAAATGGAATTTTCCCCCGATTTCCTCCTCAGATTATGGAGTACTAGTGTACAAAAATATTACTGATTTCTGCATGTTGATCTTGTATCTTGCTGCTTTTCTGAACTCATTTATTAGCTCAAGTAGCTTTGTTGTAGACATTTCAGAATTTTCTAAATATAGGGTCATGTCAACTGCAAATAGTGTGAGTTTTACTTCCTCTTTTCCTATTTGGATGCCTTTATTATTTTTTTCTTCTCTAATTGCTCTAGCTAGAACTTTTAGTAAAATGTTGAATAACAGTGGTGATAGTGGTCATCATTATCTTGATCTTAGGTGGAAAGGTTTCAGCATTCTCCCAGTGAGTACAATGTTGGCTGTGGGTTTTTCATATATGCCTTTTATCATATTGTGGAATTTTCCTTCTATTCATATCTTTTGAAGTGTTTTTTATCAAGAAAGAATGCTGAATTTCGTCAAATGCTTTTTCTGTGTCAATTGTGATGATCATGTGTTTTTTTTCCTTCAGTTTGTTAATATGGTATATTATATTGATTGATTTTCTTATGTTGAACTAGCCCTGCATACGAGGAATAAATCCCACTTAGTCGAGATATATAATTTTTTGATAATGCTACTGGATTTGATTTGCCAATATTTTGTTGAGAATTTTTGCATCTCTGTTCATTAGAGAGAATGGTCTGTAATTTTCTTTTCTTGTAGTGTCTCTACCTGGCTTTGTTATTAGGGTGATGTTGGCTTCATTAAAAGTGTTGGGTAATTTTCCCTCTTCTTCATTTTGGAAGGGTTTAAACAAGATTGGTGTTAATTCATTTTTTCAAAATGCTTGGTAAAATTCATCTCTGAAGTCATCTGGTCCTGAGCTTTTATTTGTTGGGAGATTTTTTATGATGAGTTCAGTCTCTTTAAATGAAATGGTTTGTTAAGTTCTTGTATTTCTTGTGTGTCAGTATAGGTTGTTTTTGCATTTCTAGGAATTTTCCCATTTCTAGGTTGTCTAGATTGTTGGCATACAGTTTCTCATAATATCCTCTTAGGATACTTTTTATTTCTGTGGGGTCAGTCATTACTTCCCTCCTTTCATTTCTGATTGTATTTATTTGCCTCTTTTTTTTTTCTTTATTAATCCTGCTAGGGATTTGTCAATTTTACTGATCTTCTCAAAGAACCAGCTTTTGGTTTTGATTTTCTCTTTTTTTGTTGTTGTTCTCAATTTCATTTATTTCTGCTCTAATCTTTATTGTTTCTTTGCTTTTGCTTGCTTTGAAGATTGGTTTGCTGTTTTTTCCTAATTTCTCTAGGTGTTCACTTAAGTCTTTAAGTTTAGCTCTTTTTTTAATATAGGCATTTAGGGCTATAAATTTCCCTCTCAAAACTGCCTTTGCTTTATCCCATAAGTTTTGGTAAGTTGTGTTTTCATTTTCATTTGTCTCTATACATTTACTGATTTCATCTGCAAATTCTTTTTCGACCCCCTGATTATTTAGAAGTGTGTTGTTTAGCCTCCACACAGTTGCAAATTTACCTTTTTCTTATTATTGATTTCCAGTCTCATTCCATTATGATCTAAGAAGGTGCTTTGTATAATTTCAATCATTTCATATTTACTAAGAATGGCATTGTGCCCTACGTGTGGTCTATTCTGGTGAAGGATCCATGGACCTATGAGAAGAATGTATAACCCACTGTCTTTGGATGCATCATTGTGTGTGTCTGTTAGGTCTAACTCATTTATCATATTGTTTAAGTTCTCTGTTTTCTTGTTGATCTTCTGTCTAGTTGTATCTCATAATGTGAATGGTGTGTTAGACTCTCCACTGATTATTGTAGAGATGTCTATTTCTCCCTTCAGTTTTGCCAGAATGTGTCTTATATATTTTGGGGCACCCTTGTTAGGTGCATAGATACATCTTCCTGGTGGATTGTCCTTTTTATAAATATATAATGGCCTTCTCAATCTCATAACTTTTTTTCATTTAAAGTCTGTTTGTCCAATAATAGTGTAGCTACCTCTCTCTTTCTTGGTTAACTATTTTCATGGACTATCTTTTTCCAAACTTTCAATTTAAGCCGGTTTCTATCCCTGGGTCTAAGGTGGGCTTCTTGTAAGCAACATATGCATGGCTTATGTGTTTTTTATCCATCCTGTCTATATCTTTTGTTTGGTGAATTTAATCCATTCACAATCAGTGATATTACTATAAATGCATTATTTACTTCCAACAGTTTATTCTTTGGTTTTCATGTGCCATATCAGATTCTGGTTTGTCTTTTTACTCTTTTGGTTATCCTTTCTGCTATTTTTCTCTACTCTCCTTTGGTCCCTCTCTTCCGTCTTTTTCTTTCAGGCTCTAAGTCTTCCTTTACTATTTCCCACAAGTTGGATTCTTTATACAAACTCTCTTAGTTTATGTTTGTGAATATTTTATACTCACCTTCATATTAGGAGGACAATTTTGCTAGATGCAGAATTCTTGTTTGGAAGTTTTTCTCTCTCAGTCTCCTAATTGCATCATACTAATGTCTTCTTGCCATGGTTTCTGATGAAAAATCAACACTGAGTTTTACTCAGCATCCCTTGCATGTGATTGCTTGCTTCTCCCTTATTGCTCTCAGAATTTTCTCTTTATCTTTGACATTTGACATTTTGAGTAGTATGAGTCTTGGAGTAGGACTATTCAGATTTATTATTATTGAGATATGGTGGACTTCTTGGCCCCTGTCCATTTTCTTCTCCTTCTGGAGCTCCCATGACATGTATGTTGTTGTGTTTCATGTTGTCATTCAAGTCCCTGAGAATCTGATCAATTTTTCCCCTCTATTCTTTCCTGTCTTCAATTTTATCTGTTCTGTCTTTGAATCATTCATTCTTCTATCATTTTGAGTCTGCTGTTGTATGCTTTTAATGTGTTTTTATTTTTTTCTTTCCTTTTTTAAAATTTATTTTTTAAATGTTACATTAAAAAATATGAGGTCCCCATAGAGCCCCCACCCCTTTCACCCCAATCCTCCCCCATCAACAGCCCCTTACATCAATGTGGCACATTCATTGCATTTGGTGAATACATTTTGGAGCACTACTGCAACACATGGGTAGGGTTTATACTGTAGTTTACACTGTCCCCCAGTCCACACAGTGGGCCATGGCAGGACCTACGGTGTCAGCAAATGTCCCTGCAGTACCACCCAGGACAACTCCAAGTCCTGAAAATGCCCCCACATCATATCTCTTCTTCCCTCTCCCTACCATCAACAGCTACCATGGAAACTTTCTCCACATTAATGCTAATTTTCTTCGATTACTAATCACCATAGTTCCAGAATAGAATATCAGTAAGAACACTTTAATCCATACTCTATTTCTCCGTCCTGTGGACCCAGGGATGATTATGTCCACTCCACCTCTATATTGAGAGGGGGCTTACATTCCACATGGATGATGGATGCAATTCTCCTGCTTGCAGTTGTAGGCACTCTTGGCTCCCTGGTGTGGTCGTTGACCTTCTTCACCTCCCTGTTAGCTGGCTGGCATAAGTTCCTTAAACCAGAGGGTAGGAGTTGCAGGTCTATTGAGGCTCAGGGCCTGGCTATCACATGGACAGTCCAGAGATTCAGGTCCCCTGAGCATACGCCAAACCCCAGCGCCAACTACAGCTCCAGTAAAAGTAACAAGAGAAACTTGTGAACAAAAATCACATCTGAGTTCAACTCCATCGCACTCAGGAACACAAACTCCAAAGTAGGGCCAACTGACATGACACTGAACTCCATCTGCCATGACCATTGAACCTGTGGGTCTCTGTAGCCCTCAGAAGAACCAATACCTAGGCTTGTATCTACTTTAGCTGTCTCTGGGACTCTGCTGAAGTGTGTGTAAGGGTGACCCCTCCAATAAGCTCCCGGCTTGTTTTTGGAGATGCAAAGCCATATAAACTCATTTGTCCTTTCCATTTCCTCATTTTATTCAAGGTCCAAAACCATTTTTGACACCTGGTATTACATGTAGCCTGCGATATTAAGCTGGTCTGAGTTAACCCTTTTATTCAAAGTCGTTTCTAGGTACATCAACAACTGCTACTTGGTAGTAATCCTGCAGCACCAGGGAAGCTCATCCCCGGGAGTAAGGTCCCATGCTGGGCTGAAGGTAATGCATTTGCATGCTGAGTTTGGCTTAGAGAGTGGCACATTTGAGCAACATGGAGGCTCTCAGGAGGCAATTCTTAGACACCCTGCAACTCTAGGCCTAGTTCTTATTTCAGGCACACAGGCTCATAAGTATAGTCATTAGTATCAAGAGTTCATTGTTGGCAGCAGACTTGGCCAAGTGGTTAGGGTGTCTGCTATGACATGGGAGGTCTGCAGTTCAAACCCTGGGCCTCCTTGACCCGTGTGGAGCTGGCCCATGTGCAGTGCTGATGTGCTCAAGGAGTGCCCTGCCATGCAGGGGTATCCCCACATAGGGGAGCCCCACATGCAAGGAGTGTGCCTCGTAAGGAGAGCCGCCCAGCACGAAAGAAAGTGCAGCCTGCCCAGGAATGGTGCCGCACACACAGAGAGCTCACACAACAAGATGATGCAACAGAAAGAAACACACATTCCCGTGCCACTGACAACAACAGAAGCGAACAAAGAAGACGCAGCAAATAGACACAGAGAACAGACAACCAGGGTGGGGGGGGGGGAAGGGGAGAGAAATAAATAAGTAAATAAATCTTTAAAAAAACAAAGAGTTCATTGTTGGACTATCCTTCTTTATTGGTCTTAACTATTGCACTTGGGGAATTGTTTCTGTTCCATTGGGGCATGTGATAGAACACCCCTTCGTGGGTAGGAACTCAGCACTCCCCCAGTTTTTAACTAACCATTATGAAAATATCCAAACATTTTTATGTACTCTGTATACATGCCCTGGAGAACACCCTTCCAATCATGTACCCCCTATCAATAACATCCCACACCAGTATTCCTCACCTGCCATAGTTGTACCTCTCTGTGATCCAAAATTTCTTCAAAAATGAAACTTAATATATTGCCAGGTTTCATTAATAGTAAAAAGGAATATAATGATGGGTTTAACAGTTAGATATAGAATACATACTAATTTAGAAAAATGAAAGTAAAAATAAATTGGAGTATCAAAAAATTTAAAAATTAAAAAGCGTTGGTTTTGATGTTTTGTCTTTTATCACTGCTATAAGTATTGCCCTGTTTGTACTGTGGCAAGGCAATTTCTTCCATTTCCTCCTCAGTGTCTACATTCTTTCTTTTCCTTTTTTTTCCCCTAATTCTTCAGTTAGTCTTCACAAATGTTTTAGATCACAGTAATTCATATATACAATATATGGTACTCCCACATATCCAGTATTGAACACTTTTTCTCTTCCCCAGCAATGATCTTTTTACATGTCCATATTATATTTGCCACAACTGATGTACAGGTATTGAGACAATAGCTTTCAAACATGGTTACACTTGGGTTTACATTATGCTTTACATTTTAGCCTATAGGTTTTTATACATTTTTGGTGTACTTTAACGTGCCCTGTATCCATTTTTGCATAATCTTGTGGAATACTTACATTACCCCACAATTACCTTGATTCCATGTATTCAAAATCTCTTTCCCCCTACCATCAGGGCCCACGATGACAAACAATCTTCATTACTTGAGGGTCCATATTCAGAGATACTTGCAAAAATGTTGAGGGCTTGACATACTTGACTGCCCTAACCCACTGGGAACCACCAATTCTCTCAAGAGATACAATTCCCTGTGTTTGAGAACATCAGTCCTCCCCAAGATGTGGGTATACCTTCGTTCTCATTTTATGGGTCTCCACCCAATGATATAATCCACTATGACAAAAGGAGCACTCACACACTCCCCAGAAGCTTTCCCTGTGTCAGATGCCCCCACTTAAGCATCCCAAACTAGCAACCTTCCATATTACATTCACTAAAGAGTTTACTCTGCAACACAATTTCAAACCCACACCTGACAATCTCCCATGATCAAATGTTTCCCCCACCCTCTCTCCAATTTCTTGGGCAATCTGACCCATCCTCCCATCCCTAGTGCCCCTAAAGCCCACACAGCCCCACCCAAAATTTTCCCAATGACTCCATTTTATCCCTTCCCTGGAAAAATACTTACCTCCAGCTTATCATAGATTTCACCCAAGTAGCTGTCAGCTCACAAACTTCCTCTACCCTCCAACTACCTTAAAGTTTATCATTGAGTCTCTGGCCCTCTGAGACAGCTTAGTTTACTATGTCATATCAGAAAGGTCATGTAGTATTTGTCTTTCAATACCTGGGTTGCCTCACTCAACATAATGTACTCAAGATTCATCCATGTTATCATATGTGTTTGCACTATATTTCTGTATTTGTTCTTTTTTTAATTTTATTTTATTCATTTTTTAAAAAATATTACATTCAAAAAATATGAGGTCCCCATTCACCCCCACCACTCCCCCCACAATAACACTCTCCCCCATCATCATGACACATCCATTGCATCTGGTGAGTACATCTCTGGGCATCACTGCACCCCATGGTCTCTGGTCCACACTGTAGCCCACACTCTCCCACGTTCCATCCAGTGGACCATGGGAGGATCTACAATGTCCAGTAATTGTCCCTGCAGCACCACCCAGGACAACTCTAAGTCCCAAAAACGCCTCCATATCTCATCTCTTCCTCCCATTCCCCACCCCCAGCAGCTACCATGGACACTTTGTCCACATCAATGCCACATTTTCTTCTATTACTAATCACAGTAGTTCATGAATAGAATATCAGTAAGCCCACTCTAATCCATACTCTATTCCTCCATCCTGTGGACCTTGGAATGGTTGTATCTACTCCACATCTATATCAAGAAGGGGTATAGATTCCACATGGATGCTGGATGTAATCCTCCTGCTTTCAGTTGTAGGCACTCTTGGCTCCATGGTGTGGTGGTTGACCTTCTTCAACTCCATGTTAGCTGAGTGGGGTAAGTCCAATAAACCAGAGTGTATGAGCTAAAGTCTGTTGAAGCTCAGGACCTGGCTATCATATTGGCAGTCCAGAGATTCGGGTCCTCTGGGTATATATTAAACCCCAACACCAACTAAAATTCTGGTAAAAGTAACAGGAGAAGCTTGTCAAAAAGGATTACATGGGGAAACGGACTTTGGCCCAGTGGTTAGGGCGTCCATCTACCATATGGGAGGTCTGCGGTTCAAACCCCGGGCCTCCTTGACCCGTGTGGAGCTGGCCATGCGCAGCGCTGATGCGCGCAAGGAGTGCCGTGCCACGCAAGGGTGTCCCCCGCGTGGGGGAGCCCCACGCGCAAGGAGTGCGCCCGTGAGGAAAAGCCGCCCAGCGTGAAAAGAAAGAGCAGCCTGCCCAGGAATGGCGCCGCCCACACTTCCCGTGCCGCTGACGACAACAGAAGCGGACAAAGAAACAAGACGCAGCAAATAGACACCAAGAACAGACAACCAGGGGAGTGGGGGAAATTAAATAAATAAATAAAAAAAAAAAGGATTACATGTGAGTCCAGCTCCACCACACAGAAACACAAACTCCAAAGAAGGGCCAACTGTCATGGCACTGATCTCCATCTGCCATGTCCATAGAACCTGTGGGTCTCTGTATCCCTCAGAAGAACCAATACCTGGGGTTGTATCTACTTTATCTGTCTCTGGGACTCTGCTCAGGTGTGCATAAGGGCAACCCCTCTGATAACTTCCAGGCTCTTTTTGGAGACTCATAGCCATATAAACTAATTTTTCCTTTCCATTTCCCCCTTGATTCAGGTCAAAAAGCATTTTTAACTCCTGGTATTATAAGTAGACCGAGATATTCTGCTGGTCCAAGTTGACCCTTTTATTCAAGATCATTTTCTGGTTACATCATCAGCTGGTACTTGGTAGTAATCCCTAGGTGCCAGGGTGGCTTATCCCCAGGAGTCATGTCCCATGCTGGGGGGAAGGCAACGCATTTACATGCTGAGTATGGCATCAAGACTGGCCACATTTGAGCAACATGGAGGCTCTCAGGAGATAACTCTTAGGTACCCCTAAGCTCTAGGCCTTGTTCTTATTTCAGGTGCACAGGCTCACAGCATAGTCATTAGTATCAAGGGCTCATTGTTGGACCTTTGTTATATTTTGGTCTTTGCTGTGGCACTTGGGGGATTGTTGCTGTTCCTTTAGGGACTGTGATAGAGCTCCCCTGGCTACGAACTCAGCACTCCCTCCAGTGTTGTTTTTAATTGTATCCATTATGAAAATATCCAAACATTTTTATGTACCCTGAATATATGCCCTGGAGAACTCCCTGCCAACCATGTGTCCCCTGTCAATAACATCCCACACCAGTATTCCTCAGCTGCCATTGTTGAAGCTCTCTGTTATCCAAAACCTCCTGAAAAGTGAAACCCAGTCTGTTGCCAGTTTCTATTAACAGTAAAATGGAATATAGCAATGAGTTTAAAGGTTAGATATAGAATACATATTAATTTGGAAAAATTACGGTAAAAATAAATTGGGGTATCATAAAATTAAAAAATGCAAAAGCTTTGTTTTTGATGTTTTGCCTTCCATCACTACAATCAGTGTTGCCCTGTATGCAAATTGGCAAGGCAACTACTTTTGTCTTTTCCTGTGTCTACATCCTACGTTTTCTTTTCTTTTTTCTAATTATTAAGCTTATCTTCACAAGAGTTTTAGATCACAATAATTCATATATACAATATACAGTACTCCCACATATCCAACATAAAACATTTTCCCTTCCACAGCAATAATCTTTTTACATATTCATACTATATTTACCGAAACTGATGTACAGATATTGAGACAATAGCTTTCAAACAAGGTAACATTTGCGTTTACATTGTGGTTTATATTTTAGACTATACAATTTTCTAAATTTTTAGTTATCTTATGTTTTACATTACGATTTACATTTTAGCCTATCAGCCACTATATATTTTTGGTGTAATTTTACATGTCTTATATCCATACTTGTGTACTCTTGTGGAACAATTCTATTGCCCACACAGTTACATTGGTTCCATCTGTTCAATACCTATTTCCCCCTCCCATTAGGACCCACAGTGACAGTTAATCTTCATTGCTTGAAGGGCCATGTTCAGAGATACTTGCAACAGTGTTGAGAGCTTGACATGCTCAATTGCCCTAATGCACTGGGAGCCACCATTTCTCTTGAGAGATACAATTCCCTCAATTTGAGGGCATCAGTCAACCCCAGGATGTGGGTATACCTTCACTTTCATTATATAGGTCTCTATCCAATGATATAAACCACTATGGCAAAATGAGCATTCACATATTCCCTAGGAGCCTGTCCTGCATCAGATTATTCCCTTTAGACATCTTAAACTGGTAACTTTCCTTATTATATTTAGAAAAGGTTTTCTCAGCATTATACTCTCAACCAAATGTCCGACAATCTCCTACGTTCATATGTTACCCCACCCTCCACCCAATTTCTTGGGCAATTTTACCCATACGTCCATCCCTAAGCCCCTCAAGCCCACAAAGCCCCACCCAAAGGTAACTGTATGCCCCCATTTTATCCTTTCCTTGTACACATACTTACCTCCAGCTTATCATAGATTTCACCCATGTAGTTGTCAGCTTACATCCTTCCTCTACCCCCAATTGCCTGTAAGCCTATCATCTAGTCTCTAGCTCTCTAGGCAGCTTGCTTTACTTATTTCATATCATTGAGGTCATGTAGTATTTGTCCTTCAATGCCTAGGTTGCTTCACTCAACATAAGGTTCTCAAGATTCATCGATGTTATCATGTGTGTTTGTAGTGTATTTGTTCTTAAAGTCGAGTATTATTCCATTGTATGAATATACCACATTTTATTTATCCATTCATCTTTTGATGGGCATTTCAGTTGTTTCCAACTTTTGGTGATAGTGAACAATGCTGCTATGAACATTGGTGTGCATATATCGGTTTGTGTCCTTGTTTTCAGGTCTGTTGGGTATATACCCAGCAGTGGAATTGCTGGGTCATATGGCAAATCTATGTGTAGTGTTTTGAGAAACTGTCAAACTGTCCTCCAGAATGGCTGGATCCTTCTGCATACCCACCAGCAGTAGATAAGTGTTCCCATACCTCCACATCCTCTCCAGCATTTGTAGTGTTCTGCTTTTTTCATAGCTGCCAATCTTATGGGAGTAAGATGGTATCTCATTGTAGTTTTGATTTGCATTTCCCTGATAGCTAGAGATTTGGAACATTTTTTCATGTGCTTTTTAGCCATTTGTATTTTTTCTTTGGAGAATTGTCTGTTTAAATCTTTTTCCCATTTTTTAAAAGGGTTGTTTATCCTTTCATTTTCAAGATATAGGAGTTATTTATATATGTAGGTTATAATTCTCCTATCAGATATATGGTTACCAAATATTTTCTCCCAATGTGTAGGCTCTCTTTTCACTTACCTGGCAAACTCCTTTGAGGTGCAGAAGGCTTTAATTTTGAGGAAGCCCCATTTATCTATTTCCTCTTTTGCTGCTCATGCTTTTGTTGTGATGTTCATGAAGCCATTTCCTATTACAAGTTCTTGTATATGCTTCCCTACACTGCTTTCCAAAGTCTTTATGTTCTTGGCTCTCATATTTACGTCTTTGATCCATCTTGAGTTGATTTTGCATAAGGTGACAGTTGGTAATCCTCTTTCATTCTTCTACATATGGCTATCCAGTTCTCCAGACACCATTTGTTGAATAGGCCATTCTCTCCCAGTTGAGAGGGTTTGGTGGCTTTATCAAATATTACATGTCTATATACATGAGTTTCTATATCAGAACTTTCAATTCGATTCCATTGGTCTGTGTGTCTCTCCTTATGCCAAAACATTGCAGTTTTCACTACCGTAGCTTTGTAGTATGTTTTGAAGTCAGGTAGTGTGATTCCTCCAATTTCATTTTTCCTTTTCAGTATGTCTTTGGCTATTCGGGGCCTCTTTCCTTTCCAAATAAATTTCATAGTAAATTTTTCTAGTTCCTTAAAGAAGGCTGTGTTGATTTTTATTGGGATTGCATTGAATATGTAGATCAGTTTTGGTAGGATAGACATCTTAATAATATTTAGTCTTCCTATTCATGAACAGGGAATATTCTTCCATTTATTTAGGTCTTCTTTGATTTCCTTGAACAGTCTTGTATAGTTCTCGGTGTATAAGTTTTTTACATCTTTAGTTAAATTTATTCCTAAATATTTGATTTTTTAATTTACTATTGTGAATGGTATTTCTTTCTTGATTTCCTCTTGATCTTGCTCATTATTTGTGTACAGAAATGCTACTGATTTCTGCTCATTGATCTTGTAACCTGCGACTTTACTAAACTCATTTTTGAATTCTAAAAGCTTTGTTGTACACCTCTCAGGGTTTTCTATGTATAGGATCATGTCATCTGCAAATAATGAAATTTTGACTTCTTCCTTTCCAATTTGAATGCCTTTTATATCTGGTTCTTGCCTCAGTGCTCAAGCAAGTACTTCTAACACAATGTTAAATAGAAGGGGAGAAAGTGGGCATCCTTTTCTTGTTCTGACTTTAGGGGGAAGGATTTTAGGATTTCTCCTTCGTAAACAATGTTGGCTGTGGGTTTTTCATGTATACTCTGTACCATGTTCAAAAAATGTCCTTGTATTCCAATCTTTTGGAGTGTTTTTAACAAGAAAGGGTGCTGTATTTTGTCACATGCTTTTTCTGCATCTATAGATATAACCATGTGATTTTTTCCCTTCAATCTGTTTATATGATGTATTACATTGATTTTCTTATGTTGAATCATCCTTGCATACCTGGAATGAAGCCCACTTGGCTGTGTTATATAATTCCCTTAATGTGTTGTTGAATACGATTAGCAAGTGTTTTGTTAAGTATTTTTGCGTCTAGGTTCATTAGAGAAATTGGACTGTAATTTTCCTTTCTTGTGGTGTCTTTGGTTTTATTACTAGGGTAATGTTGGCATCATAGAATGAGTTGGGCAATGTTCCTTCTGTTTTTTTTTTTTTTTTTTAAGAGTTTCAGCAAGATTGGTGTTAGTTCTTTCTGGAATGTTTTGTAGAATTCACCTGTCAAGCCATCTGGCCTTGGGCTCTTAGTTGGGACGTTTCTAATGACTGATTCTATCTCTTTACTTGTGATTGGTTTGTTGAGATCTTCAATTTCTTCTTTCGTCAATATAGGCTGTTTATGTGTTTCTAGGAATTTGTCCATTCCCTCTGAATTGTCATTTTTGTTGGAATATAGTTTTTCAAAGTATCCTTTTATGATAGACTTTATTTCTGTGGGGTCAGTGGTGATATCTCCTTTCTCATTTCTTATTTTGCATATTTGCATCTTCTCTCTTTTTTTCTTTGTTAGTCTTGCTAAAGGTTTGTCAATTTTATTGATCGTCTCAAGAAACCAGCTCTTGGTCTTGTTTATCTTTTCAAGTGCTTTCTTATTTTCTATTTCATTTAGTTCTGCTTTTATCTTTGTTATTTCTTTCCTTCTTCTTCCTATGGGAAAACTTTGCTGTTTTTTTCTGATTCCTCCAAATGTGCAGTTAGTTCTTCAATTTTTGTTCTTTCTTTTTTGTTGTTTTGTATGAATTTATGGCTATAAATTTTCCTCTCACTACTGCTTTTGCTGCATCCCATAAATTTTGGTATGATGTGTTATCATTATCACTTGTTTCAATGTAGTCATTGATTTCTTTTGAGATTTCCTCTTTGACCCACTGTTTTTCCAAGAGTGTGCTGTTTAATTTCCATATCTTGGTGTGAAATCTGGGCCTCTGGCCCTTGCAGATTTCCAGCTTCACTCCACTGTGGTCAGAGATATTATTTTGTATGATTTTGATCTTTCTGAATTCATTCAGCCTTTCTTTGTTGCCTAGCATATGGTCTATCTTGGAGAATGATCCATGTGTACTTGAGAAAAATGTATATCCAGCTGTGTTTGGGTGTAATGATCTATATATGTCTATTAGCTCCAGCTCCTCTAATATACTGTTCAAATATTTTGCTTCTTTAGTGATTCTCTTTTGAGATATTCTGCCCAGAGTTGAAAGTGGTGTATTAAAATCCCCCACTATAATTGTAGATGCATCTATTTTTCACTTAGTTTTTCCTGCATTTACCTCACATATTTAGAGGTGCCCTTGTTAGGAACATAAATATTTATGACTGTTCTTTCTTCTTGAGAGATTGTCCCTTTCACTAATACGTAGTATCCTTCTTTGTCTCTCACAATGGTTTCACATTTAAAGTCTATTTTGTCTGATATTAGTATAGCTACTCTTGAATTTTTTTGGTTATTGTTTCCTTGTAAGATTGTTTTCCAACCATTCACTTTCAGCCTCCATGAGTCTCTGGGTCTAAGATGTGTCTCTTGTAGACAGCATATAGTTGGGTCATATTTTCTTATCCAATGTCCCCAATTGAATCTTTTGATAGGTGAGTTAAATCCATTGGCATTCAGTGTTATTGCTTTCAAGGAATTATTTATATTAGCCATATTTTGATTGGACTAGTGTTTTTCATATTCTGTTTGGTTTTTTCCTTCTCTTTTTGTCTTTTTTGTTGCTCTTACACTCTCCACCAACTCTATCTGTCCTGTTTTTCCTTTCTTCCTACAGAGCTCCCTTTAGAATTTCTTGAAGGGGAGGTGTCTTGTTGGCATACTCTTTCAATTTCTGTTTATCTGTGAATATTTTGATCTCTCCATCATTTTTGAATGGTAGTTTAGCTGGATAAAGTATTCTTGGTTGGAAATTTTTGTCTTTTAGTACCTTGACTATATCATACCACTGCCTTCTTGCCTCCATGATTTCAGATTAGAAATCAGCACTTAATCTTATGGAGCTACCCTTATATGAGATGGCTTTCTTTTCTCTTGCTCCTTTTAGAATTTATTCTTTGTCCTGAGCATTGGATAATTTGACAAGTCTATGACTTGGGGTGGGTCTGTTGGGGTTTATGATATTTGGGGTACGTTGTGATTCTTGGACATGTACATCTGTCTCTTTCAGTAGATTTGGGAAATTTTCAGCTATTATTTCCTGCAACAACCCTTCTGTCCCCTTTCCCTTCTGTTCTCCTTCTGGGATGCCTATAATACGTATGTTTGTGTGTTTTGCATTGTCATTCAGGCCCCTAAGTTCTAGCTGGATTTTTTCTATCTTTTTATCAATCAATTCTACTATCTATTTGATTTCTGATGTACTGTCTTTCACATCGCTAATTCTCTCCTCTGCCTCTTCTAATCTGCTGCTATTTGCTGCGAGTGTGTTTTTGATTTCTTTAACTGTCTTATTCATTCCCATCATATCTGTTATCTTTTTGCATATGTCTTCAATTTCCCCTTGAAGTGTTGTCTTTATATTGTTAATCTCTTCCTTTACTTCATTAAATTTGTCTGTAATATATGTTCTGAGATCTTTAATTACTTGTGCGAAGTTCTGCTCCCCTCCCTGGTTTTTAGTTTGTTCATTGGATTCAGCCATGTTTTCCTGATTACTGGTTTGGTTTGTTGATTTTTGTTGTTGTCTGGTCATCATTTTATCTTGACGGGTTTAATCAGTTCCTTAGCTTCTTTGTCTAGTCTTGGGGATTAATTAGCTGTTGGTTTTTCCTAAGTATTATATCTTCTCTTTGTCACTTTGTTCTTCTTATTCTAATTTCTTATTGCTGGCTGAGTTCACTTTGAAGGAAAATATTAGGGCCAGCGAAGTTCAATTGTGTAAGAAAGGAAAATGTTTAAAGTAGTATTAGTAATAAATGTTAACAGAGCAACAATATGAGATCTGGGAGAATGGATATTAGATTCATGTAAGTTTTGTAGAGTTATAGCAGTAAGTAGAGTACCTGTGATGAGGTAGTCGACTGAATATGGGAGGAATATGGTATGAATTAATAGGCTAGCGTTTTCATGAGAGAGCAAAAGAGAAAAGAAAGGCCATACTTTCAAGAGTGGATAAAAAACAGAAAACAAAACAAAGGTATTAGAAATTAAGAGTTAGACTCTTTGGAGATCAAAGAAAGGGAGGTGGAATACAGGAAAGACAGTAGATGATGGAGGTTATGAAGATATGGGGGAAAGGGGATAGTGTAGGTAGCCAAAATCAATTCACACAGAAATTAGGCAATGGAGGATGAGGAAACCCAGCAAATGTGAGGTGTTCCCTGCAGCACCTATTGTATACTTAAGATAAAATAAAAGAAGAAGAAAATGAGGCACAAGAGAAAAGAGAGAAAAAAATAAGGAGAGAGGAAAGAAAGAAAGAAAAAGGGAGGGTGGGGAAAGAAAAGGGAGGGGAACAAGTAAGGAAAAGAAACGGAGATATAGAACACCAACAGCAGCAACAACAAGAAACCCCTAAGTAAATGAAAAAAGAAAAAGACCTTGGGGATATAATGGGAAAAAAGACTAAGAAATAATTCAATATTAGCAACCAAGACAATAAAAAATTAAAAATTAAAAATTAAAAGAAAATGCAAACGTTAAGGACTAGGATAATCAAGGACCTCAGATGGGCCTCAGGGCGTGGTGGATTCAGGGATGGAAAGTCTGTGATATTGCATACTCAAGAGGTGTGAGTCTCTGAGGTGTGGGCCACCAGGGTTTAAGGAACACAGACATGGCAACCTCAAATCTGGTTAACAGGGAGCCTGGGAGTACCGCAGTGCAATACAACCTTCAGGGATCCCCGCAGCTGGGTGCCAGCCCTATGGGAGCAGTCACATCCACAAACCCTGACCTATGTTTCTGAAACCCACAATTCCCCTTTCACTAGGGTCTCTTCTGTGGCTGTATCACCAGTTCAACTTCAGGATACCTCCCGCCCTGCAGGCCCCTGAAACAGCCAGTTGCGGGTGCCTGTATATTGCAGCCAATTTAAAATTCCTCTAATCGGCTTCCAGCCGCCTCCCATCCTGCCATCCCCCGAAATAGCCTCCTGGTGATGTCTCTTTGCTGTGAGAAATTTAAGTCTGCTGCAGATCAGCAGCTGGACTTGGGGGCGGGGCTCTAGCCAGAAGCACTATTATTTGTGTCCGCAATCAAAAATTCCCCGCCTCACAATAAAACTCCCGTCTATCTCCCCAAATCAGTCTGCAAAGGCCTCCTTCCCTGTTAGCCCCCCAATAGCCTGCTCAGGGCTTATGAATTCTCAGTACCACAGAGCCTTCAGGAAACACGGTCACGGTGCCGGTGCCATGGCTCCACCCACCCCAGGAGGGAGCGTCCCATGTGCAGCCCCCACCTCCATATAAGAGAGCCTCAATTTTATCTTTAACACGAATTTTCTCTATTACCTTCCCAGAAAATTGATGTTCAGACACCTCCTGCCCTGCAAAATCCCGAAACAGCCTGGTCCTGAAGAATTTGTAATGCTCAAAAAACTGTTTCTGAGACCAGCAGAAGCAGCAGCCAGAGCAGCCGCAGCCTGTGCCCTCTCCCGCTTAAAGAGTTCTCCTAAGACATGTTTCTTGTAGACAGCATTTAGATGGGTCATATTTCCTTATCCAATCTCCCAGTCTGAATATTTTGATTGGTGAGTTTAGTCCATTGACATTCAGTGTTATTACATTCAAGGAAATATTTTTCTAAGCCATATTTTGTTTGGACTTGTGTTTCTCATATTTGGGGTTTTTTTTCCCTTCTCTTTTTGTCTTTTTTGTTGCTCTTACACTCGCCTCCAACTTTGACTCTCCTGTTTTTTCCTTTCTTCCTGTAGATCTCTATTATTTCTTGAAGGGCAGGGTTCTTGTTGGAATAGTCTTTCAATTTCTGTTTATCTGTGAATATTTTGAACTCTCCATCATTTTTGAATGCTAGTTTAGCTGGGTAGAGCATTCTTGGTTGGAAATTTTTTTCTTTTAGTACCTTGACTATATCATACCCTACTGCCTTCTTGCCTCCATGATTTCAGATGAGAAATCAGTGCTTAATCTTATGGAGCCTCCCTTGTATGTGATGGTTCTCTTTTCTCTTGCTGTTTTAAGAATTTTCTCTTTGTCTTGAGCATTGGATAATTTGACAAGTACATGTCTTGTGGTGGGCCTGTTGGGTTTTATGGTGTTTGGGGTGTGTTGTGCATCCTGAGGATGTACATCCATCTCTCTCAGTAGATTTGGGAAGTTTTCAGCCATTATTTCCTGCAACACCCCTTCTGTCCCCTTTCCCTTCTGTTCTCCTTCTGTGATGCCTATAATATGTATGTTTGTGTGTTTTGCATTGCCATTCAGGTCCCTAAGTCCTAGCTGGATTTTTTCTTTCTTTTTATCGATCAGTTCTACTATCTGATTTCAGATGTACTGTCTTCTATGTCACTAATTCTCTCCTCTGCCTCTTCTAATCTGCTGCTATTTGCTGAGAGTGTATTTTTGATTTTTTGAATGGTGGTGGTGTTCATTCCCATCATATCTGTTTTCTTTTTGTGTATGTCTCTGCAATTTCCTCTCCAAATGTTTTCTTCATACTGTTAATGTCTTCCTTTACTTCATTAAGTTGGTCTCTAATATATGTTTTGAGATCTTTAATTACTTGTCCGATGTTCTGCACCCCTTCCTGGTTTTTAGTTTGTTCATTGTATTCAGCCATGTTTTCCTGATTACTGGTTTGGTTTGTAGATTTTTGTTGTTGTCTGATCATCATTTTATCTTGACGGGTTTAATCAGTTCCTTAGCTTCTTTGTCTAGTCTTGATGATTAATTAGATGTTGTTCTTGCATAAGTGTTATGTCTTTTCTTTGTCACTTTGTTCTTCTCACTCTGTTTTCTTGTTGCTTGCTAAAGTCACTTTGAAGGAAAATATCAGGGCCAGGGAATGCAAAATGAGTAAGAAAAGAAAATGTATAAAGTAGTATTGGTAATAAATGTTAAGAGAGCAACAATGGGAGATCTGGGAGAATGGATGTTAGACTCATGTAAGTTGTGTAGATTTATAGCAGTAAGTAGAGTACCTATTATGAGACAGTCAGCTGAATATGGGGAGGAATATAGTATGAATTAAAAAGCCAGTATCTTCATGAGAGAAGGAAAGAGAGAAGAAAAACAATAATATCAGGAGTGAATAAAAGACAGAAAACAGAACATATGTATTAGAAATTAAAAGTCAGACAATTTGGGGGCCAAAGTAAGGGAGGTGGAATGTAAGAGAAACAGTAGATGATGGAGTATAGGAAGATGTGGGGGAAAGGGGATAATGTAGGTGGCCAAAATCAATTCACACAGGAAAGATGAAATGGAGGATGAGGAAACACAGCCAATGTGAAGCGCTCCCTGCAGCACCTGTTATATAAAGAAAATAAAATTAAATAAGAAAAAGAGAGAAAAGAAAAAAGACAGAAGAAAAAAGGGGGTGGGCAAAGAAAAGGATGGAAACAAGCAGGAAAAAGAAAAGGAAAAAATCTACATGAATGAAAAGGGACCTTGGGGGATAAAGTGGGAGAAAAGACCAAGAGACAATGCAATATTAGCAACCAAGACAAAAAAAAAAGAAGAAAAACATGAACGCCAAGGTCTAGGGTAATTGAGGACCTCAGATGGACCTCAGGGCATAGTGGATTCAGGGATGGGAAGTCTGTGATATTGCAGACTCAAGGTGTGTGATTCTCTGGAGCTTGGGCCTCCAGGGTTTAAGGGACACAGACCTGAGAACCAAGCATCAGGTTACCAGGGGGCCTTGGAGCACTGCAGCAGAACACAGCCTTCAGGGATCCCTGAAGCTGGGCACCAGCCCTAGGGGGAGGGGTCCTGCCTGTAAACTCTGACCTCCGTGTCAGAAATCCAAAATTCCACCACTCACAAGAATCTTGTCTGTCACTGTCTCACCAAATTGACATCTAGACACCTCCTGCCCTGCAAGCCCCTGAAACAACCTGCTGGGGTGGTGATGCACAGTACAAAGGGTTCAGGGACCACAGTAGCCTGGCCACCAGCCCTAGGGTGAGGGGCTCTACCCAGAACCTCAGACCTCTGAGTCAGAAACCCAAAATTCCACCTCTCGCAAGAATCTCCTCCGTCACTGTCTCACCAAATCGACTTCTAGACAACTCCCACCCTGGAAGCTCCTGAAACAGCCCGCTGAGGGCTTGGGAACTCCCCAGCACAGCAAGGCCTTTAGGAATCGCTGCCACTGGGCTGCTGGCCCCAGGTGGAAGCAACCCATCCACAACCCCGACCTCTGTGAAAGAGATCCAAAATTCTACCTTTTGCAAGAATTGTCACCATCCCACCAAATCTACGTATAGACACCTGTCCTGCAAACACCCAAAACAGCCTGGTCCAGCAGGATTCCAGCCCTACTCAGCCACTTCTTTGCAGGAGAGATTATGAGATGCACTCATTCAGATGCCATTTTGTCCCACTTCCAAGGTCAATTGATTTTCTTATGTTGAAACATCCTTGCATACCAGGAATTAATCCCACTTGGTCATTGTGTATAATTTGTTTAATGTGTTGTTGAATGTGATTGGCAAGTATTTTGTTGAGGATTTTCACATCAAGGTTGATTAGAGAGATTGGTCTGTAATTTTCATTTCTTGTGGTGTCTTTGTTTGGCTTTGGTACTAGAGTAATGTTGGCATAATAGAATGACTTACACAATGTTCCTTCTGTTTCAATTTTTTGGAAGATTTTAAGCAAGTTTGGTGTTAGTTCTTTCTGTAATGTTTTGTAGAATTCACCTGTGAAGCGATCTGGCCCACGCCTCTTTTTAGTTGGAAGGTTTTTAATGACTGATTATATCTCTTTACTTGTGAGTGGTTTGTTGTGAGCATCAACTTCTTCTTTTGTCAATGTAGGTTGCTTACCAATTTCTAGGAATTTGTCCATTTCCTCTAAATTGTGAGTGTTTTTTTAATATTGTTTTTCAAAGTATTCTCTTGTGATAATCTTTATTTCTGTGGGATCAGTGGTGATAAACACTTTTTCTTTTCTTATTTTGTGTATTTGCATCTTCTCTCTTTTTTTCTTTGTTGATCTAGCTAAGGGTTTGTCAATTTTATTGATTTTCTCAAAGAACCAGCTCTTGTTTTTTTTTTAAGTGCTTTCTTATTTTCTATTTCATTTAATTCTGCTCTGATCTTCGTTATTTCTTCCTTTCTTCATCTTTAGCAGTTAGTCTGTTGTTTTTTTACTAATTCCTCCAAGTGTGCATTTAGTTTTTCAACTTTAGCTCTTTTTTTTGCTGTATGAATTTATGGGTATAAATTTCCCTCTCAGTACTGCTTTAGCTGCATCCCATATATTTGGATATTAGCTGTATTTTCATTTTTATTAGTTTCAAGGTAGTTCTTAATTTCTTTTGAGATTTCCTCCTTGACCCACTGTTTTTCTAAGAGTATGTGTTTAACTTCCAAATCTTGGTGCCAAATCTGGGTCTCTGGCCCTTGCAGATTTCCAACTTCACTTCACTGCAGTCCGAGAAATTATTTTGTCTGATTTCTATCTTTCTGAATGCATTGAGACTTTTTCTGTGGCCTAGCATGTGGTCTATCTTGGAGAATGATCCGGGTGCACTTGAGAAGAATGTATATCCTGCTGTATTTGGGTTCAATGTTCTTTATATGTCTATTAGGTCCAGCTCCTCTAATATATTGCTTAAAGTCTTTGTTTATTTAGTGATTCTCTTCTGAGATATTCTGTCCAAAGTTGAGAGTGGTGTATTAAAGTCCACCACTATAATTGTGGATGCATCTATTCCTTCTCTTAGTTTCTCCAGTGTTTGCCTCACATACTTGTGGGCACCCTTGTTAGAAGCATAAATGTTTATGATTGTTCTTTCTTCTTGAAAGATTATCCTTTTCACTAATATGTAGTGTCCATCTTTGTCTCTCACAATTGTTTTGCATTTAAAGTCTATATTGTCTGATATTAATATAGCTACTTCTGCCCTATTTTGGTTATTCTTTGCTTGTAAGATTGGTTTCCAGCCATTCACTTTCAACCTTCTTGAATCCCTGGGTCTAAGATGTGTTTCTTGCAGACAGCATATAGATGCGACATATTTTCTTATCCAATCTTCCAATCTGAGTCTCTTGAAAGGTGAGTTTAATCCATTGACATTCAGTGTTATTACTTTCAAGGAATTACTTATATTAGCTGTATTTTCTTTGGATTTTGTTTGTCATATTCTGTTTGATTTTCTTTTTCTCTTTTTGTCTTTTTAGTTGCTCTTACATTCTCCTCCAACTCTGTCTCTCTTGTTTTTTCCTTTCTTCCTGCAGAACTCCCTTTAGTATTTCTTGAATGGCAAGATTCTTGTTGGCATACTCTTTTAATTTTTGTTTATCTGTGAACATTTTGAACTCCCCATTATTTGTGAATGCTACCTTTGCTGGATAAAGAATTCTCAGTTGGAAAATTTTTTTCTTTTAGTACCTTCACTATGTCATACCACTGCCTTATTGCCTCTAAGGTTTCAGATGAGAAATCACTTAATCTTATGGATCCTCCTTTGTATGTGATGGTTCTCTTTTCTCTTGCTGCTTTTAGTATTTTCTCTTTGTCTTGAGTATTGGATAACTTGACAAGTATATATGTCTTGTGATAGGCCTGTTGGGATTTATGCTGTTTGTGGTGTGTTTTGCTTCCTGGACACGTACATCTATCTCCCTTAATACGTTTGGGAAATTTTCAGCCATTATTTCCTCCAACAACCCTTCAGTCCCCTTTTCCTTCTCTTCTCCTTCTGGGGTATCTATAATATGTATGTTTGTGTGTTTTGCATTGTCATTCAGGTCCCTAAAACCCTGCTGGATATTTTCTATCTTTTTATCAAGCAGTTCTACTATCTGTTTGATTTCAGATGTACTGTCTTCCACATCACTTATTCTCTCCTCTGCCTCTTCATGTCTGCTGTTATTTGCTGAGAATGTATTTTTAATTTCTTCAATTGTGCTGTTCATCCCCATCTTATCCTTTATATTTTTTGCTGTGATTTCAATTTATTCTGTATTCTCTTCAATTGTTTTCTTCATATTCTTAATCTCTTCCATCACCTCATCAAATTCATCCCTAATATATGATTTGAGATCCTTAATTACTTGTTTGATGTTCTGCTTCTGTTCCTGGTTTTTAGTTTGTTCATTGGATTGGGGCATGTTTTCCTGATTATTAGTTTGGTTTGTAGTTGTTTGTTGCTGTCTGGTCCTCATTTTATCTTGATGAGTTTAGTCAGTTGCTTAGCTTCTTTGTCTAGTTTGGAGTTTAATGAGTTGTTTTTGCATGCATATTAAGTCTTCTGTCACTTTGTTTTTCTTATTCTATTTCTTTGTTTTTGCCTAAGTTCACTTGAAGGAAAATATTAGGGCCATTGAAAGCAAAAGGAGTGAGAAAAGAAAATGAATAATAGTAGTATTGATAGTAAATATTAACAGAGGAACCATGTGAGATATAGGAGAATGGATATTAGACTCATGTAAGGTATGTAGAGTTACAACATTAAGAAAAGTAGAGTATGTAAAAATCTGAATATGGGGAGGAATACAATGTGAATTGAAAGGCCTGTGTGTTCAGGAGAGAGGGAAAGAGAAAAGAGAGGACAAATATAAAGTGAATATAAGGGCAGAAAACAGAACAAAGGTATTAGTAATAAAATGTCAAAAAAATAGGGGACAAAGAGAGGTTTAATGTAAGAGAAATAATCAGGGATGGGAGATAGAAAGATGAAGAGGAAAGGAATAGTATTAGTGGCCAAAATCAATACACACAGCAGAGTAAGTGGAGGATGATGAAATACAGCAAATGTGACAGTCTCCCTGCAGCACCTAATATAAGAAGAATAAGAAAGCAGAGAAAGAAAGAGGGAAAAAAGGAACGAAAGGGAGTGGGGAAGTAAGCAGGAAAAAGAAAAAGGGCCTTGGTGGTTAAAGAGGAAGGAAAAACAAGGAAAAAACAACCAAATACTAGGGAAAGTTTCAAGCAAGGAATCCTATTTGTAGTTAAATAAAACTTAGTGATCTGACGTTTCTCCTTTTCTCCCTCCCTCACTTCCCTCTCTCCCAAGCAGCAGAAAAGCTGCCTGAGAGGTCTGGTAGGAGATTCAAGTGGGTCCTTATTGAATCAGCTCCACACAGAAAACAATGACTCTTAATTTCCAGAGAGAGAGCACCCACACCTCACCAGGAACCCCAAGTATGCTATTGGAGGCTTGGAAAGCAGCTCCTACAGTCCCTCTCCTTTAGGTGTGCTATGAGAGGGTTTGTTGATTTTCTGACTCCACCTTCTCCCAGGCCAAGTTTCCTATCCCAGGGTATTTAGGTGAATCAGGCTTTCTCAGCAGATTCGCCACTCCTCTCTTCCCAGACTCTCCCCAAGCCAGCCAGTATGCTCCTCCAAGCACAGGAAAAGAAAAAAGAAAAAAAAAGGGGGGGGGACACTAGAAAATAGAACCCACACTTGCCAGGCCCTGCACCCCCCACCAAATCCCTCCCACCCACAGAGTCAGTCTAAAACTGGAGGGCTAAGGCAATCCTGGAACTCCAGGAGTGTTGTACTTCGGAGAGGGAAGTCCGGGACTCTGCAGACCCAGGGCAAGTAGGTCTGTGGAATACAGGCTTTGGGGGCTCAGGGGACACTGACCTGGGGACCATACATCCTGGGACCATGGAACCCAGGGACACCACCGCACAACTGACAGTTCTCAGGAAACACCACGGCCACCAGCCCCAGGGGGAAGGGTCCTGCCAGTCTACAACTTCTGACCTCTGTACTTGTAAGCCGCAATTCTACCTTTAGCAAGCAACACCTCTGCCACTCTCTCCAAATCAATGTCCATACATGCTCCAACTTGCAAGCCCTCAATACAGCCTGGTCCAGCAAAACTCCAACCCCACTCGGCTGCAGGAGAGACCATAAGGTGCACTTACTCAGACACCATCTTGCCCCTCTGCCTCTTCTAATCTGTTTATTGCTGAGAATGTATTTTTGATTTCTTGAATTGTGCTGTTCATCACCATCATATCTGTTATCTCTTTGTGTATGATTGCAATTCCTTCTGTATTCTCTCCAATTGTTTTCTTCATATTCTTAATTTCTTCCTTCACTTCATCGAAGTGGTCACTAATATATGTTTTGAAAGCTTTAATTACTTGTCTGATGTTCTGCTCTTCTTCCTGGTTTTTACTTTGTTCATTGAATTGGGCCATGTTTTCCTGTTTATTGGTTTGGTTTGTAGTTTTTTTTTTTTTTTTGCTGTCTGGTCATCATTTTATCTTGATGGGTTTAATCAGTTCCTTAGCTTCTTTGTCTAGTGTTGGGGTTTAATTAGTTGTTTTTGCATACATGTTATATCTTCTCTTTGTCACTTTGTTCTTCTTATTCTATTTTCTTGTTGCTGGCTAAGTCCACCTAAGAGAAATATTAGGGCCAGGAAAAGGAAAATGTGTAAGAAAAGAAAATGTGTAAATAGTAGTATTGATAGTAAATGTTCGCAGAGGAACCATGTGAGATCTTAGAATGGATATTATACTCATGCAAGCTGTGTAGAGTTATAACAGTAAGTAAAGTAGAGTACCTATGAGACAGTCAGCTGAATATGAGGGGGAATATAGTATGAATTAAAAGGCCAGTGTTTTCATGAGGGAGGGAAAGAGAAAAGAAAGAAGGTAATATCAAGAGTGGATAAAAGACAGAAAACAGAACAACGGTATTAGAAATAAAAAGTCAGAAAATTTGGGGGCAAACAAAGAGAGGTGCAACGTAAAAGAAACAATAAATGATGGAAGATACAAAGATGTAGATGAAAGGGGATAGCGTTGGTGGCCAAAATCAATACACACAGATAAGAGGAAATGGAAGATGAGGAAACACAGCAAATGTGAAGTACTCCCTGCAGCACCTAATACACAAAAATATATAAAAGAAGAGAAAGGAAGATAAAGGAAAAAGGGGGGGGTACAAAAAATGGTGGGGGAAAGCAAGCCAGAAAAAGAAAAAGAAAAAAAGAACAGAATAGAAAAGAAAAAGGGACTTTCAGAGGTAAAGAGGAAGGTAAAACCAGAAGACAAACCACCAACAACAACAACCAAAATCAAAGTTTCAAGCTAGGAATCCTCTTTGCAGTTAAATAAAACTCTTAGGAATCTGACATTCCTCTTTTCTCCCTTCCTCACTTCCCTCTCTCCCAGGGCAACAGGAAAGCTGCATAAGTGGTCCGGTAGGAGATTCAAGTGGGCCCTTGGTGAACCAACTCAACACAGAAGACAACGACTCCTTATTTCCAGCTAGAGAGCACCTACATCTCACCAGGAACCCCAAATATGCTATTGGAAGCTTGGAAAGCACGTCCTAAGGTCCCTCTCCCTTAGATGTGCTAGGGGAGGGCTAATTGATATTTTGACTCCTCCTTCTCCCTGACTAAGTTTCCTATCCCAGGACATTTAGGTAAATTGGGCTTTTTCAGCAGATTCACCTCTCCTTTCTTCCCAGCCTCTCCCCAAGCCAGCTGGTATGCTCCTCCAAGCTCAAAAATAAGTGGGGGGGGACCAGAAAATTGAACCCACTCTCCTAGCCCCTCCGGTTGTCCCACCAAATCTCTCACAGAGTCAGTGCAAAACCGGAGGGCTAGGGCAATCACAGACCTCAGGGAACAATCGCTGGATTTGGGAATGGGAAGTCCGGGATATTGAGGACACAAGGTATGTGGATCTGTGGAGCCTGGGCTACAGGGATTTAGGAGACTCGGACCCTGGAACCATGCATCCAGGAAACACAGGACTTGGGAATGCTGCTGCACAACCAACACATTTCAGGGAATGCTGCAGCCACCAACCCTAGGGGGAAGGGTCCCACCCACAACTTCTGACCTCTGTGTCAGAAACCCAAAATTCTACCTCTAACAAGTGTCCCTTCTGTCACTGTCTCTCCAAATCAATGTCCAGACACCTCCTGCCCTGCAAGCCCCCAAAACATCCTGCTCTGGCAGGACTCCAACCCCACCCAGCCGCTTCTTTGCAGGAGAGATTATGAGGTGCACTCACTCAGATGCCATCTTATCCCACCCTTTAATGTGTTTTTAATCTCACCTATTATGTCTTTCATTCCCATGAGCTCTGTTTGATGCATTTCAAACTCTTCTTTGTTCTTGCTCAATGTCTTCTTGATGTCATTCATCTCTTTAGTCATAATGCCTTTTAACTCATTAATTTTATTTGGAAATTGGTATGCATCTCATTAACTAGTTCTCTCAAATCCTGCATCTCTTCTGGGTCTTTGATAAGTTTCTTAGTTTCTTAGTCCTGTTCATACATTTTTACTAATGTCTAGGCATCTGATTAGGATGTAGTTTACGCAGGTCCTCAATTTCTTCCTTGTTCATTGGGATTTAGTGGCAGGAGGCTGTGTGTTATTGCTGCTTTTTGATTCTTGGTTTGACCTGGATTGTTAGGGTTGTCCCTGTTAGTTGTTCAAGACTGGGCTCTGACCCAGTAATGGGTTGCAGGCCTGCTTCCTAGGGCCTTGGGAGGAAGGTATAAAGGCCAGAAAAATCCTCTCTATGTTTATTTTTAACTTTCTCCTATGTACTACCTATTTCTGCCAGCAGATGGCAGTCTTTGGCAGTCCTCTGTTCAGTGCCTAGTTGGAGTGCTGTAACACAGACTATATCAATCTGATAGAGTTTCCTACCTGGAGGCTAAGAGCCTTGTAATTTGGATTTTCTTAGAAACAATTCTCTAGCTTTCTTTGGCAGCCCCCTCCCATTTCCTGGGTAGGAAATAATTCCACTTCCCTCTGCACCCTCAATCAGTCCCAGCTAGTAGAGGAGGAGATTGAGAGGGTCAGATCTCTTTAGTCCCTCGCAGGCTTCCATGGCAAGCAATGGCATGGCCCAACCTGGCCTGGAAAGGCTCTTGGGACACAGCAAATTTGTAGGCCAAAATCTGAGTCAGCCTTAGGCTGTGTGTCTCTCTCTCCTGTTTCCTGTGGAGATGTGTCCTCAAAAATCAGTCCTGGCTTGAAAAAAGGGAGATTGAGAGTGTTGAATTTCTCCAGTCCTGTTTAGTGTCCCAAGGTAAACCATGGGTCATTCCCACCCAACCTGGAAATCCTGGTGGGACATAGCAGACCAGATCTGTGGGTTAGAAGCTGTCAGCCTTAGGCTGTGTCCCTCTCTCTCCCCTTTCCAGGGGTGGTGAATCCCTGGAGACCCCTTTATCTGTAGTCATCTCAGAGATGTGTATTCTAATATGTCTTTCATGTGGGAGTGAGTGCCAGCAGTAGCAGCTGCTGCTTTCAACTCAGAGTTTTGCTGTCATGGTTCCCTCCTTTGTCCCTCTCTGTTCTGGATAGTGTCTAGCCTTCATCTGCTGTCCTAAACCCTAGAAGATCTGTTTCCAGGACATTTCATCCTGTTCTCTAGCTATTTTTTTGGAGGAGGAGAGAGTCCCATGTCTCTAGTCTGCCATCTTCCCGGAAGTCTTCACCAGTGTCCTCTTGACATCTCCAATGAATTCAGCCTCCATGAATCTACATAAACTGACACTTCATTTGCCATATATACAGGGATTTTCACTTGATTAGAAGTAACATTTTTTGGTGGAATCTATTCAGTCCTAGGCAATCCATTCTATCCCATTTATTCACTAACCTTTGTGGTAAATATAATTATAGATTTGAAAATACTGGTATCTTTCCATTTAAAAATCACTTAATAATAGCGTATTTTTCCATCCAGTCTTCCTTTTCTCCACCATGTGTGTTGAATTATTGGCTCTCCATCTTTGGCTGTTAACAGTGGGACAGTCATTTTGGAGGGCCACCTAGGTTCAGTGCTGACTCCCTCTAACATTGCTCTCTAGGAGCATTTCAACAAAAGTTTTGGACACCAGGTGTGATGGTTAAGCTATTGTGTCAACTAGGCTAGGTAATTGTGCCCAATTGTTTGGTCAAGCAGCACCGGGCTAACTGTAATACAAGGGCATTTCTGGACTTTAGTCACCATTGACTTGACTGCAGTGGTAAATCATAGATAGGTGATTTCATTTACATCAATCAGGGAGATTGCCATCAGCAATGAGTGATGTTTTATCCAATCAGTTGAATGCCTGAAAAGGGAAGTGATTCCAGCTTTGAGAGAGAATTTCCCAGCTCATCCTTGGACAACCAGCATCTCCCAGAACTTGTCAAGAACCTTCTTTGAACTTTCACTGGAGCCTCTCATTGCAGCCTGCCTGCAGAACCTGGACTTGTGCATCCCCACGGCTGCATGAGAGACTCTTTTATAGATCACATACTATTGACAGATATCTCTTGTTCGTTCTGTTTCCCTAGAGAACCCTGGCTTATACACCAGGTTAAGAACCAAGTGGAATCTGAGTTCTTATTTGTCATAGACCCTCATAGGTTTTGAGCATGTAGAGGGTCCATGGTAATGATACAATCCAGAGCACTAACTTTTCTTCCCAATGCCTGACTGTTTTGGAAGATCTCCTGGCTGTGACATCAACATGAAGGTTGACCAAGTCATTTTATGTGATGCCTCACACCTCTCAGAATTTTGATCTAACCCAGAGGAAAATGAGTTTTCTTTTAGTTTTGGGCATCAGGAACTATGCCAAAGTCTGAGGTTATCAGCACAGTTAGCTTCTCTAGGCCCTGTGATCATGGAGGCCACCTTATAAAGATACACAATTTGGTCTCTCTGTAGAGTCAGGTAATTGTAAGAACATGCACAGATTTTGGAACTCTCTTGCATGGATTCTAATGGTCCCATGACTGAGTGATAGCTGCAGGTCTGTAGTGCAGGGCATTGGAGCCACATGCCTGGGTTCACATTAAGGCCCAACAAGGGAAAAACAATCTGAGAAAGAAACATTTCTACCTTATACAAAAACAGGTGGCCTTACCTCAGCATTAGATGGAGTCTCCTCATCTGCCCTGCCATCAAGAGACCCCTCCATCAGGTCTTCCATGGGGGCTAGTGGGACACAGAGTAGCTGTCAGTACAAAGGGGTGCAGCTCATGCATTACCTAGGGAACTTTGCTTTACTTGGACAAGGGCTGACATTGTACAGGGCTTACACTCGATATACTTGATGGTCCTCAGACTTCTTTCAAGCATGAAAGACTAATGAGAACAGGAAAATAAACATAAATAGAGTCCTTGGCTTTGTAGCTAAAGGCAATCTAAATTAATGTGAAATAGTTCATCTAATAATAGTGCTAAATTACACACTGACTCAAACACAGAACCCATAACATACCCATCTTCTGCCCATTTCGAAGCCCAACTAAATTTCCAGTTTCTCCTTGATATCATCCAAGTCCATTACTGATTTGCCCATCCCATGTGTTTTGTAAGATTTTGTTAAATTTCACAAGTTGACATTTACATAAAGAAAATTCCTATTTTAACCATTTTTATTGTTATAATTAATACATTGGCATTAGTTACATCAACAATCTTTGTTAACATCCACCACCATTCATCTCCAAAATTTCATTACCTGAAACAGAAACTCTTTAACTTTTAATCTCCTTGCCCTTTCCTCCTAATTCCTATTATTAATCCTTAATCTCCTTTCTTCCTATGAATTTTCCTTTTCTAGATGTTTCACATATGCAGAATCATACACTGTTTGTCTTTTATGATATCTGATTTCACTCAGTATAATTCTATTGATTTCATGCATGTAGTAGGGTGTCTCAGAATTTCATTACTTTCTCTAGCTGAATTTCATTGTATCGATTTAGCTCTTCTTCTTTTTTTTACTTGTTCATCTGTTGATGGACACTTGGATAATTGTGACCATTGGCTATTGTGATTAATGCTGCTATGAACATTGGTTTGCAAGTATCTGTTTGGGTCCCACTTTTTAATACATATATATACTGATTTGTTAGATTGCTTTTCATATGGTAATTCTGTGTTTCACTTTTTGAGTGATTGGCCAATTGTTTTCCACAGTCCATGTCCATATGCATTGGTCAAAGCCTGCAGAGCTTTTCAGCAGATACTGAACCTTCATAGGGATGTATCAATACTGCCCCTTTGTGAAATTTAAGCCACTAGTGCAGGATGTTCATGACAGTGGAAATTGTGCTGGGGAAGAGGGGGAAAGATGGGAGGGGAAGAAGCAGAAACCTTAGGACTATCTTTTCATTTTACATTAATCTAAAACTGCTCTAAATAAAGTCTGTTAATCTTTTCAAAATATGGAAGCATTATTTCAAGAGATGTTTTAGTCAGCCAAAGAGGTGTTTATGCAGGTACCAGAAATCTGTTGGCTTTTATAGAGTGTATTTATTTGGGGTAGAAGCTTACACTCACAAGGCCCTAAAGAGTCCAGCTCAAGGTACTGTAAGAGGTACTTTATCATCCAAAGTCATTTGCTACATGTTGGAGCAAGATGACAGGTGATGTCTGTGAGGGTTCAGCTGCCTTCTCTCCTCTTAAGACACCATGGTCCCAGCTTCTTCTGATATCAGTTGTAGGCTGGCATGAGGCTCATTTCCCAGGACTATTCAGCTGCTCTGTTCTCTTCAGCTGTAAACTATCAAGCTCATCTTCCTTCTGGGGCCTCTGCCATGCCTATGAAGCTGTCTCTCTTTCTCTCTGTTGTTCTTCTCTGCATCTCATTCTGTGTTCTCCCTGAGCTAGCATCCACCTACATAGACCACCAAGGGGATGGGGACTCAATGGAGTCACTCTAATGATGTATTCAAAGCAGAACCCTAATATTGATTTAAAATGTGAAACCATTGAATTTAATACAATCAGAAGGGTATCATGCCCAGAAGAACAGATCAGTTTGTAAACATAATCAATATCTCTTTTTGGAATTCATAAATAATAATCTCACGCTGCCACAAGAGGGATGTATTTCATCTAATGTTCAAAAATAAACTAATGGCCAAACTTTACGTTGAAACACTGTCCACTATTAGATGTGAAACAATCTTGAGTTGTAAATGCATCCTTAATTCTGTGATAGTGGCACTTCAGATTGAATTTGTAAATTAAATTTTTCCCTCATAAAAGAAGAATATGGCTTAGGCATTTTATAAAATTTTCCTGTATATGGTCCTGAATAAGCTATAATTGTTATTCTTGAATTGACATAATGGTTGTTTCCATATTATCTTCTGTAGGGTATTTGCTTGGTGATATCTTCTGGTGCTCCCTCTTCTTTGTCCAGATGGGGATTTTCATGCTACTGATGGACTTGGTGTGATGGGCAGGAGATTTTTTTGATCAAGAAACAAATTTTTGTTTTTTACCCTTCAGGTAAAAGCCTGGAAAAATCATTCACAATTGAAAGAGCTATTGACAGCTTACTGATAGGGTAGGAACATTATTAATAATTTACTTACAGTTCAAACTTTTTTTCCTTTGTCTTCTTCCCTTCCCTTCCACCTCCCCTTCCTCCACCCTTTTGTTCTTGTTTTTGTTTTTTGCTATCTGTGTCCTTTTGCTGTGATTGTCTGAATCTATTTCCTTTTTGTCTTCTCTTCTTGTCTTTCTCCTCTAGGATTCACTAGGATTCAATCCTGGGGACCTCTGATGTGGAGAGAGGTTCCTTGTCAATTGCACACCTCAGTTCTAGTCTCTGCTGTGCTTTACTTGGACTCTCCCCATTGTCTCTCTTTTGTTGTGTCATCATCTTGCTGCATGACTCACTTGCATGGGCAATGGTTCACCATGCGGGCTCTCAGCTTGCTGCATGGGCACTTGGCTCACCATCCAGGCAGTGGCTCACCATGTGGGCACTCACATGGGCACTTGGCTCAATATGTGGGCACTCAGCTTACCATGTGGGCACTCAAACAGGCACTTGGCTCACCATACAGGCACTTGGCTCACCATGTGGGCACTGGCTTGCCATGCAGGCACACTTTCTCTTTTTCTTTTTCACCAGGAGGCCCCAGGGATTGAACCCGGGTCCTCCCATATGGTAAGCAGAGGGATTATCACTTGAGCCACATCTGCTTCCCCAGTTCAAACTTTTGATTCCCTATTTCATAAGTTGCCTAGTGGACCCATGTGAATTCAAGTTGGGTTTCAAGAAAATCTTCTAATTTTTTATTCACTTAAAATTTCCGACAGATATAAGGGCTTGTGAAAGTTGCAATCAGTGATATTACTACTTAGCCCGCCTTATAACAATGAGCAGTATGTGGAAAATATGTAGGGTGGGGAAATTTTAGGCCATGTGCATAGATGCTACACCTTCCTTTTACAGTGTCTAATATTCCCATTTCTCAATAAGTGCAGATTCAGGGTATCAACATTGAGGTTACATAATGAGTTACTTATTACATGATGGGGTACTTATTTAGGCTTTTACACAGAAAAAAAGAATGAGATTGAGGACCTTTGTATCTAGGCCTGGGTTCCTCCATCTGAGTTGTGTGCATAATAACCAAACCACTACATATGGCTGTGATGAGGACTGAATGCGTTCCTATATGTAAATGTTGTGGTAGTAAAATGAGATTATTTTTTTAATATAGTTGACAATGGCATTTGTACTGTATAAATAAGATTGATGTCTACGGTAAAGACACAGAAGTACAAACACAGAAACATGCACAATCACACTACATAGACTTACCCATTTACAACTCACAACTCCAATTTATGGTAAGCCAGACCACCGAAAGGGAACCCAACTGATTCCAGGAACTGAAGAAATATGATCAAAGATCTTTTCCTAAAAATCAGTTTTTCTCACTACACCCTCAATCCTGGCTTCCACATGGAATACAGAATCACTGGACTGTCCACACTAAAAACAACAAGGAAGCCCCATCAGAGTCATCTAGATTTCTTTCCTGAGCCAGAGAGAGATACCAGAATACACATTTTTTCCTCTTGTACTTGAGGCCACCTACAGTGAAGGAAAAACACTGTGAGGTTTGTATCATGATGGGTACTAACTCTTTCCATGGATTTTTTTCTTTCTTGGTTACTCCACAAAATCAGATTGGAAACAGTCAAGGAGGTCTCAACCTCAAGTGTATGTTCTACCATATACTTTCCAATTTGGTGCTACCTATATTGAATGTTTTTGGGACCAGGAATCAGCTAGTAAGAGATTCCACTCACACACACACAAGTGCACATATTATACACACAAGAGGATGATACCTAAATTCTGTGATCTGCATGTTTTCAAATTTGAACTTGACTGAAAACACAAAACCCAAAAAGATAAGAGAACTATTTCAAGCAAAGAAAGACAACTTTACCTTGGCATTTATGGTTTCTCCTCTTCTGTCTTGGCATTAGGAAGCTCCTCCAAGTCTTCCCCAGCAGGAGCTTGAAGGACACAGAGTAACTGTCAGTACATTGGTGGGTGTGCTCATGAATTAACCAGGGAGTTTCTTGTTGCACAAAGCACCTCTTTTTATCAGTGCTCTTTAACAAGTATGAATTGAGCACTGCCGAGCCATCTACTTCTTGAATTTTATTATTCTTTTCCTCTGTATACATTCCCTGGTTTTCTGTGTGTATAACCAACTGTCTAGGCCCTTGGTTACCTACAAATCACCATCAGTTCATTTACCTTTTTCTATCTCCCTCTGTGTGTTGAAAGACTACTCACTGAGTAATTTAGGAAAAATTATTTTCTCCATGCTACTTCTATGGAGGGAATGGGTTCAGTGAAAGCAGAAATAGTTATATCTGTAAAATGGGAATTTTGGATAACCACCAAGAATAAAAGGAAATATATTTTAGGCCAAAAACTGGCACTTAGAAAAGCAAATTTTTACTATTTGTTGTGGAAAATTGATTATATGAATGGAAGAACAGACCCCCAATTATACTGACTTAAATATACAATTCAGGGTGAATTGAAAGGCATGGTAAAAGCAAGTTCAGTACCAGTCATTGTGTGAAATGCTTCCCTTCATATCTCCACCAGTCCAGATTCATTCCACATTTCTAAAATCATTAATTTACTACATCTTTGATAAGTAAAAAGCAGCATCAAAATAGGCATCATAACATTTTCCCCAGTGAATACCTAGAGAAGACAGGAGTAAGAGCTGATTAATAAGAAATAACTTTTTCTAAATGGAGATTCATTTTAAGGCAACCAGGTTGATAGGAGAACATAAAATACAAATTAAGGAATAACAGAAAAGTATAAAACACATCTGAAACTCTGCATGACAATTGGGGGAACTGAAAGTGATGTTAACTAGCACATTTGGTGGGAGTCATTTAATTAAGCCAGGTCCATATGAGCATACCTATCAAGCAGCAATTGAGATTTCCCATTTGTATGAACTGTAGTAATGAAGCTGAGAGTTTTTCTACCTTCTGCCAATTTTGCATCTCTCTGAGCAAAGAGTGACAGAATATAAGACACATGCATATCGTGGGATGACCATGGTGATGGGCCACCTCAGAAGTTTCAGAGTGCCTGTGTTCTCCACGCTGCAAGGTCCAACTGCTGCTATCTAGACTTGTGTGTTTTTACAAGGACAAGTTTGTCATGTCAGAGTAAATGTTTTGTTTCAAAAACTGAATTTTCAGCCTATACATTATTATCTTTTTTAGAAAATAAGTTATATGAGGGAAAATTATCTTCACCCACTGCCCCCACCCCCAGTGTATTGCTAATAGTGAGGTTTGAAGGTGAGGAAGAAGAACAAAGCTGAAATCCTAGTTTACTAATAATGATTGAAGACAATACTAGTTTGCCCATGTTTCATGTGTTAGGAACTCCGTAGGGAGTAGTGGGGATGTCCATTACTGCTTTATGATGTCTGGGGCCTCAGCAGTGAGAGCTCCCTGCCTGGGGTTGTTTCTACAGCCAGGAGTTTGATTCATCTGGCTTGAGTTCACTCACATGGCTGTGGGTTGAAGCTGGCTTTGCCTTGATGACCTATGTCACAATGGGCTTTTAGGCAGCAGGGCAGTCTCAGAACAGATTGGCCAAAGAACCTGTAATCATATTTTCAAACTGCAAAACACCTGGACGCTATAGCTTAAGAAGTACAAAGTTGCCAGATGCCACTCCAAAATACAGGATGCCAGAGATTTTGCCCATGGCATAGGATCATGTGTTATGTACACACAGAATTGACACTTGCCTCCTTCACCATGATCTGTGTGACAAGTAAAAACAGACATCTATGGTTCCTAAGAGGACAGACAATACTGGCAATTTTAAAAGTAAAGTCTTCCATATATGATGTTCTGTGAAGAAAACATTCACTCGATGCACAGGTTACTTCAGGATACACTGTGTACATGCCCTCAAATTTTCCTGCACTTCTCTTTCTAAGAAATGCAGTCTTGTAAATCCTAATAGATTTGCATAGTTTGCATAGTGGTCACTTTCACTGGAGGCTTGAAGCCCTGAGAGGCCAGAGACCACGGCTTTCATTCCTCACCAGCTTTTCACTCAGTGATGAGCACAGAGAGGGAACTCCACAGATAGTATCAACTTTCTCTTCTTTCAGTTCCCACTTTTCACATTTCCCTGTCCAGACTGGATGACAGACCTTCCTGCCGCCTTCCACATCCACTCCATTCTTTTGCAGTGACTGGAAGCCATTCACCTACAGTCTCCATAGTATCTGGGTGACAGCAGTGTTTTCTAAAAAAATTCCAGAACTTCAAGCATTGTCCCTATGAAATACATGTAGTTGTGGTACATATTTAGTGAACAGATCAATGAAACATTCCCAAAACAGTCATCTGTAAGAATTTTATGCATTATAAAAATAGATGTAGAAATTTACCAATATTCAGTAAATGTCATTTTTTAGAAAATGACAGGAATATAATATGAAGACATGTTTTTCCCCCTTGACAGCATATACCAAAATGTCTAGGTCACTTACATTTTGGTTTTTTTAAATGTGAAAATGAAAATATACATAAATATTTATATGTTCTTAGAGGAGGGAAATTATTTCTTAGGAAAAGAGAGATCACTTTAAAAATAACAAAACATACATAAATAAGATTGCCCCAGTAAAATTATCCACAAAACAACCATAAATGAAATTATATGTAACAAATCAGATTAATGCAGATGTAAACATTTCTTTCTCATCTTTGACACTGAACAGAAAATATAAAAACTAAATCTAAAAACTTTATGTAAATTATATTCTAAAAATCCTTACTTTAAAAAAATGATATGGCATTATATGGCTTTTAATAAGGAGTGCAGGTAAAGAAATGTAATCTTAAGATGATGTCTTCTACATGTATTTAAGTATTTCTCCATCAGAGATTTCAAAATGACTGTTTGTTTATAGCTATGGGGAACATGCAAAAGAACCACAAAATGGGTGATTTTTAAAGTATGTGAATTTTATCTCAATAAACCTGTTGATGCTGGGTTAAAGATTGGTATATGAATATGATGGAATAAAATTTAACCAATGACATGTTGAAAACAAATATTTTATGTGGTAAGATCCTCATGACAAAAAAAACTGGACTACTTACTGATAAAATATTATATGTATTGTCATGACATTCTTAAATTATCAATTTACATATAAATATGTGGTATGAAATATTAGAGAAAAAATAGTTTCTAGTAATAGAAGTGATTTCCCTTTATTGGTGAGATTATTTGTGATTATCATTTCCTGTGCTTTCTTTTCTGTATCATAAGAAATTTTGGACTCTTAAATTGAAGTAAGATGTATTTTGAGTACTAATGACATCTATGAAAGGGAAAAAAAACTTGAGTGGTCTTGTGAAGATTTGTCTTGGAATGATTTTCCCATGCTTTATCCATATTTTGACAGCACCTCTGATGTTCAAAGTCAGAAGAATAATGTGATTAGGATCATGGGCATTGGAACCACAGGGTCAGGGCTAAATCCAGACTCTTCCCTTATCAATCAGGTAACTTAGTTAAATTGCCTGGGTCTCAGGCTGCCCTAGGAATGAATAATGGTCCTGCCTGAAATATAGCTTCGATCCATATTATTCTATTGTTATCCTGAGTGCTTGTTATTGTTATAATTATTCATCTGGTGACTCAGTTCCATTTCTGCATATAGTATCACCAGTTATCACATAATTAGAGACCCACTGGGATAAGTGGACCAGTCTCAAATGATGAGACTAGTTGAGCCCTAATTCTCCTAAAGGCAGATTTGGCCAATGCTGGTTGCTAATACTTCAGAGAAATTGTTTCTCTTTTCAGAACCTGTCTTTTTCTCCCTTGAGAAGTTTCCAGTGACTTAGAATGAGTCCAGCACTTTAAGACCTTCTCATATGTCTGACTTTTCATTCTATTTTAAGTCTGTTAATATAGAAGCTGCCTCCCTGAGGCATCAGGGGGTCTAAAAATGGACTCTCCATTCCTTAGCTCACACATTCAGATGTATCAGGTTTTTGCAAATGCTTTGTCTCAGTATTCATTTTAGAGTTTTCAAAAATATTGTGGATCCCAAAGAGCTTTCCTTTATATAAATTCTATCTATGAATAGTTATCTCATAAGCTGAAACTGACTCTTATGGTTACATAAGGACAATGGTATCTGTCTAGGTAATTTCCTCCCAATATTTTCTAAAAATAATAGTAAACCCTGAAAGAAAAATATGAAATTTACATAACAACCTTACTCTCAGCATGCATTTTAGAGAGAGAATGTTAAAATATAAAAAATAAATTTGAGGACAAGAAAAGAAAAACAGTAATTAACCATGGAGGAGCTCTTACCCTTCCTCCTATCCCCACACCAGTTCAAGGATGACAAAGGGAGATTGAGAGAAACTGTGGGAAAAAAGATGAGGGAAGAGGGTGTTCTGCTTAAAGAATAATCCCCCAAAAGAGTGAAATACTAAAATATATGTCTGGAAATTCAGAGCTTGGAATAGAGGGCAAGTCCTTCACAATAGATACAAAATTTAAAAGCTGGTAATTTTTAAAGGAGCAAAAGTAGTGCATTTGGGGGAGCATATATAGCTCAAGTGGTTGAGTGCCTTCTTCCCATGTACAAGATCCCAGGTTCGGATCCCAGTACCTCCTAAAAACAAATAAATGAAAAAAAAGCAACACTCACTGGGAGCAGATGTAGCTCAGTGGTTTCTGTGCCTTCTTCCCCTGTATGAGTTCCTGGGTTCATTCCCAGATACCTCCTAAAACAATAACTTCATAGTTATTGCGATATATCTTGGGATATATCCAAAAAATCCTCCAGTAAATGGCAAAACTATCAAAATAATTTTTTTAGAAAACTGTACTAAGCACAAGCATACAACAAGGGGAATTTGAATCATGATTTTAAAAAAATAACAGATGGAAATGTATAAGAGAGGTTTGGGTTGTTTTCATTTACGTTGGTCCCATCCTGCTAATCAGCTTGGTAATGGCTTTGAAGATGACAACTTGCATTTCTGTTACAGTAATCTATACCAGAAGCAGCAGAAAAGACCTTATTCTGAATGGTTTGTAGTTGATTGTTTTACTTAGATGGTAACTCCCTGTTGGAACTCTCCCAGTGCTCAGGCTGCTACCTGGGAGGTATTCATCCAGAACATTTAAGGTAAATAGGCTATTTGCTGCCATGTGGCTGATAAGATTACAGTTAGGGCAGCAAAAGACTAAGCCAGATGCTTTGGAGGAAGGCTGAGGAATGAGGTGCTTTGTCTAATAAGGTCTTTGAAAAACTGTAAATATATTCCTGGATATCTGGAATCTATGTGCATACAAGCGCTAGGTGCATGCATAGAAAAGACTTGAAAATGTCTTAAGCTCTCACCTCTGGTCGACCATTAATATTTGTACAAACAGGGTGTGTAGGGTTGTGGAGTCATAAACTGGCCGAATGTTGAACCTGTGTTCCATTTTACACATATAAAATATCTGCAAGGACTTTGAAAATTTTGTTGATTTTAGGCCTATGTGGAAATTTCTGTCCTTTCACTATCTGACCACTAAGCTATTGGGACAGAGATTTTAGGGACCTTACATGAAAAATTATACTGACTTCACACAATTAGTGCCCAAAACTGACTAAACAAAGAAACAACAACTACAACAAGCATTCACAACAAACCATGGATTCAGGAAAATCTGATTTCCAGACTGGTCATCTTAAAAAATTCAAAGGATCCAATTTTCAGAGCATACAATGGAATAAGAAAGAACGTCCCCTACACAAAGGAAAAAACAATACAAATGAGCCTTTAGGAAACCCAGGTTTTGAACTTACTAGTTCAATTTTTATGTACTTTTTTTTTGCCAATTTTTATGTACTTTTCTATTTTTTAAAAAATAGGTACTTAGATTATATAAATGTTACATAAAGAATATAGGGGATTCCTATGTGCCCCACTCCCCACCCCTCCTACATTTTCCCACATTAACAACATCCTTCATATGTGTGGTACATTTGTTACAATTGATGAACTCATTTTAGAGCATTGCCACTATGCATGAATTATAGTTTCCATTGTAGTTTACACTCTCCCCAGCACAACTTTGTAAGTTTTGACAAAATATATGATAGCCTATATCTGTCAGTGCCATTTTTCAGGACAATTCCTAAGTCTGGAAAATGCCCCCATATTAAACATATTTTTCCCTCTCCCTCCCCTCTGAACCTCAAGTGGTCACTGCCTCTACATCAATGATAAAATTCTTCTATTGCTAGAATAATAGTCTATAGTATAAAAACAGTAAGTCTGCTGTAGTCCATTGTTCATTCCCCAGTTGCTGAGGATTCTGGAATGGTGATGCCCACTCTGTCCTTTAATTGAGAGGGGGCTTAGATCCCATGGGGCAGATAGATGGAACTATCTTGGTTGCTGATGCAGACCCTCTCTGCTTCTTGGGGTGTTGTTTTCCAACATCATCTCCTTGTTATTTGTCCTGGGTGAGTCCAGTGAACTGGAGAGTAGGTGTTGCAACTCTTGAGATTCAGGGCCCAACCAGCACATGGACAGCCCAAAGATTTACATATACTTATCAACTCTAGTACTAAATATAAATTCAAATAGAAGGAGCAGAAAAGCCATGTGTAGAGAAACCACAACTGAGTCCAACTCTCTCACACAAGGGAGCATAAATTCCAAAGTAGGGCCCATTGGCAGGACATGAAACCCTGAGCTGATTGCCCTGCCTATGGTGTAAGTGGCTCCAGAGCCCACAGGAACACTGCTATTTGAGGCAATGTTTACTTTTGCAGTTAGTGGAAGTCTGGCTGAGACCTGCATAAGCATAACCTCTGCAATAACATCCCAACTTGAGGGCGGAGCAAGATGGTGGTTGAGTGAGTGCACCTGATAGTCTCTCCTGCAAAGAAGTGGCTGGGCAGCATTAGAAATTCTTCAGGACCAGGCTGTTTCAGGATTTTGCAGGGCAGGAGGTATCTGGACATGGATTTCGTGGGAAGGTAACAGAGAAAATTCATGTAAAAGATAAAATTGAGGCTCTCTTACACGGAGATAGGGGCTGTGTGTGAGACACTCTCCCCTGGGGCAGGAGGGACTGTGGCACTGGCACTGCAGAGGCGATTCCTGGAGGTTCTATGGTACTGTGGCATTCATAAGCCCCGAGCAGCTTATTAAGGGGCTAACAGGGCAGGAGGCCTTCACAAACTGATTTGGTGAGACAGACAGGAGTTTTTTTTGGTTTCTGAACATGAATAATAGCACTTCCAGCTAAAGCCCCATGCCCAAGGCTGGCTGCTGATCTGCAGCGGCCTTAAATTGCTCCCAGTAAAGAGACATCACCAGGAGGCCATTTCAGGGGATTTCAGGGTGGGCGGCACCTGGAAGCTGATTAGGGGAATCTTTTGTGAGGTGTGGGATTTTGGTTTTGGACACTGATACAGCGCTTCTGGCTAGAGCCCCGCCCCCTAGGCCTGGCTGTGGATCTGCATCATCCTTAAATTGGCTGCAATATAGAGGTGCCCCCACCTGGCTGTTTCAGGGGCTTGCAGGGCGGGAAGTGTCCTGAAGTTGAATTGGTGATACAGCCACAGAAGAGAACTTAGAGAGAGGGGGAATTGCGGGTTTTGGACACATAGGTCAGAGTTTGCAGATGTGACCTCTCCCATAGGGCTGGCACCCAGCTGCGGGGATCCCTGAAGGCTGTGTTGCACTGCAGTGCTCCCAGGCTCCCTGTTAACTGGATTTGAGGTTGCCAGGTCTGTGTCCCCTAAACCCTGGTGGTCCACACCCCAGAGACTCACACCTCTTGAGTCTGCAATATCACAGATTTTCCATCACTGAATCCACCACACCCTGAGACCCATCTGAGATCTTTGATTGTTGTAGCCCTCAAGATTTGCTTTTTTTTTAATTTTAATTTTTTATTTTTTATTTTTTATTTTTTATTGTCCTGGTTGCTAATATTGCATTATTTTCTAGCCTTTTCTCCCATTGTATCCCCCAAGGTCTTTTTTTTTCATTTATTTAGGGGTTTTTTTTGTTGCTGTTGTTGGTGTTCTATATCTTCTTTTCTTTTCCTTACTTGTTCTCCTCCCTTTTTAACCACCCCCCCTTTTTCTTTCTTTCTTTCTTCTCTCTCTCTCTTTTTTTCTCTCTTTTCTCTTGTCCCTCATTTCCTTCTTCTTTTATTTTATCTTAATTATACAATAGGTGCTGCAGGGAACACCTCACATTTGCTGGGTTTCCTCAACATCCATTGCCTCATTTCTGTGTGAATTGCTTTTTGCTACCTACACTACCCACTTTCCCCCACATCTTGATATCCTACATCATCTACTGTCTCTCCTAACTCCACCTCCCTTTCTTTGATCCCCAAATTGTCTAACTCTTAATTTTTAATATCTTTGTTTGTTTTCTGTCTTTTTTCCACTCCTGAAACTATTGTCTTTCTTTTCTCTTTCACTCTCTCATGAAAACACTAGCTTTTTAATTCATACCATATTCCTCCCATATTCAGTCAACTACCTCATTATAGGTATTCTACTTACTGCTATAACTCTACACAACTTACATGAATCTAATATCCACCCTCCCAGATCTCAAACTGTTGCTCTGTTAACATTTATTACCAATACTAATTTACACATTTTCCTTTCTTACACAATTGCCTTTCCCTGGCCCTAATACTTTCCTTCAAAGTGAACTCAGCCAGCAATAAGAAATTAGAATAAAAAGAACAAAATGACAAGAGAAGATATAACACTTATGCAAAAACAACAGCTAATTAATTCCCAAGATGAGACAAAGAAGCTAATTAACTGATTAAACCCGTCAAGATAAAATGATCAGACAGCAACAAAAATCTACAAACCAAACCAGTAATCAGGAAAACATGGCTGAATCCAATGAACAAACTAAAAACCAGGAAGGGGAGCAGAACTTCTCACAAGTAATTTAAGATCTCAGAATATATATCACAGACAAATTTAATATAGTAAAGGAAGAGGTTAACAATATGAAGAAAACACTTGGAGGGGAAATGTCAGACATACAGACATATGCAAAAAGATAACAGATATGCTGGGAATGAACACCACAGTTCAAGAAATCAAAAATACACTCGTGCCAAATAGCAGATTAGAAGAGGCAGAGCAGAGAATTAGCAATGTGGAAGACAGTACATCGGAAATCAAACAGATAGTAGAATTGATTGATAAAAAGAAAAAATCCAGGTAGGACTTAGGGACCTGAATGACAATGCAAAACGTACAAACATACATATTATAGACAACCCAGAAGTAGAAGAGAAGAGAAAGGGACCACAAGGAGTGTTGCAGGAAATAATGGCTGAAAATTTCACAAATCTACTGAAAGAGACAGATGTACATATCCAAGAAGCACACTGCACCCCAAACATGATAAACCCCAACAGGCCCAACCCAAGACATATATTTTTCAAATTATCCAATGATCAAGACAAAGAGTAAATTCTGAAGGCAGCAAGAGAAAAGAAAACCATCACATACAAGGGAAGCTCCATAAGATTACGTGCTGATTTCTCATCTGAAACCATGGAAGCAAGAAGGCAGGGTATGATATAGTCAAGGTACTAAAAGAAAAAAATTTCCAAACAAGAATAGTCTACCCAGCTAAACTAGCATTCAAAAATGATGGAGAGTTCCAAATATTGACAGATATTGAAGAGTATGCCAAACAAGAAAACTCCCCTTCAAGAAACTCTAAAGGGAGTTCTGCAGGAAGAAATGGAAAAAAAAAACAGGCAGAGTTGGAGGAGAGTGTAAGAGCAACAAAAAAGACAAAAAGAGAAGAAAAAAACAAACAAAATATGACAAACACAAGTCCAATCAAAATATAGCTAACTTAAATAATTCCTTGAAAGTAATAAAACTGAATGTCAATGGATTAAATTGACCTATCAAAAGATTCAGATGGGGACATTGGATAAGGAAATATGACCCATCTATATGCTGTCTACAAGAGAAACATCTTAGACCCAGAGATTCATGGAGGCTGAAAGTTAATGGTTAGAAAACAATCTTACAAGCAAACAATAACCAAAAAAAGGCAGGAGTAGCTATATTAATATTAGCCAAAATAGACTTTAAATGGGAAACAATTGTGAGAGACAAAGAAGGATACGACATATTATCAGTCCAGAGATTCAAATCCCCTACATATATCTTAAACCCAGCACCGACTACAATTCCAATAAAGTAGCATGCAAGTCTTGTGAAAAGAGATCCCCTCTGAGTCCAATTCCATCACGCCATAGATGTGCAATGGACACAACCAATCCAATGTCCACAGAGAAAATGTGGAATGGGTGTGGGAACGGTAGCCATGGTGGCTGCTGGGTGTGGGGAACGGGAGGAAGAGATGAGATGTGGAGGCATTTTCGGGACGTGGAGTTGTCCTGGATAGTGCTTCACGGACAATTACAGGACATTATAGATCCCCCCAGGGCCCACTGGATGGAACGCGAGAGAGTCTGGGCTATGATGTGGACCATTGACTATGGGGTGCAGTGATGCTCAGAGATGAACTTACCAGGTGCAATGGATGTGTCATGATGATGGGAGAGAGTGTTGCTGTGGGGGGAGTGTGGGATGGGGGCGGTGGGGTTGAATGGGACCTCATTTTTCATAATGTAATTTAAAAAATAAATAAATAAATAATTTTTTAAAAAAAGAAGGATACGACATATTAGTGAAAGGGACAATTTCTCAAGAAGAAGGAACAATCATAAATATTTATGTTCCTAACAGGGGAGACTCTAAATACATGAGGCAAATGCTGGAAAAAATAAGTGAAAGAATAGATGCATCTACAGTTATAGTGGGGGATTTTAATACAGCACTATCAACTCTGGACAGAACATCTCAAAAGAAAATCACTAAAGAAATGAAATAATTGAACAGTATATTAGAGGAGCTGGATCTAATAGACATATACAGATCATTACACCCAAAATCAGCAGGATATACATTTCTCTCAAGTGCACATGAATCATTCTCCAAGATAGACCATATGCTAGGCCACAAAGAAAGGCTTAATGATTTCAGAAAGATCGCAATCTTACAAAATAATATCTCTGAACACAGTGGAGTGAAGCTGGAAATCTGCAAAGGCCCGAGGCCCAGATTTCACACCAAGATATGAAAATTAAACATCACACTCTGAAAAAGAATGAGTCAAAGAGGAAATCTCAAAAGAAATCAATGACTACATTGAAAAAAATAATAATGATAACATTACATACCAAAATTTATGGGCTGCAGCAAAACCAGTACTGAGAGGGAAAGTGTCAGCCATAAATTCATACATCAAAAAAGAAGAAAGAGCCAAAATTGAAGAACTAACTGCACATTTGGAGGAATAAGGAAAAAAAAACAAGTATTCCCACAGGAAGAAGGAAGGAAATAACAATGATAAGAGCAGAACTAAATGAAATAGAAAATACAAAAGCACTTGAAAAGATAAACAAGACCAAGAGATGGTTTTTTGAGAAGAGCAATAAATTTGACAAACCTTTAGTGAGACTAAAAAGAAAAGAACAGAGAAGATGCAAATACACAAAATAAGAAATGAAAAAGCGATATCACCACTGACCCCACAGAAATAAAGACTATTGTAAGAGGATACTTTGAAAAACTATATTCCAAAAAAACAATTCAGAGGAAATGGACAAATTCCTAGAAGCACATAAGCAGCCTATATTGACGAAAGAAGAAATTGAAGATCTCAACAAACAAATCACAAGTAAAGAGATAGAATCAGTCATTAAAAACCTCTGAATTAAGAAGAGCCCAGGGCCAGATGGCTTCACAGGTAAATTCTCCAAAACATTCCTGAAAGAATTAACACCAATCCTGCTGAAACTCTTCCAAAAAATTGAAACAGAAGGAACATTACTTAACTCCTTCTATGATGCCAACATTATCCGAGTTCCAAAGCCAAACAAAGACACCACAAGAAAGGAAAATTACACACCAATTTCTCTAATGAACCTAGATGCAAAAATACTTAACAAAATACTTGCTAATTGTATTTAACAACACATTAAATGAATTATACACCACGAATAAGTGGGATTCATTCCAGTTATGCAAGGATGGTTCTACATAAGAAAATCAATCAATGTAGTACACCATATAAACAGATTGAATGACAAAAATCACATGATTATATCTATAGATGCAGAAAAAGCATTTGACAAAATACAGCACCCATTCTTGATAAAAACACTCCAAAAGATCAGAATACAAGGAAATTTTTTGAACATGATAAAGAGTATATATGAAAAACCTACAGCAAACATTGTTTACAATGGAGAAATCCTAAAATCCTTCCCTCTAAAGACAGGAGCAGGACAAGGATGCACATTGTCTCCCCTTCTATTTAACATTGTCTTAGAAGTACTTGCTCGAGCACTGAGGCAAGAACCAGATATAAAAGGCATTCAAATTGGAAAGGAAGAAGTCAGAATTTAATTATTTGCAAATGACATGATCCTATACATACAAAAACCCTGAGAGGTCTACAACAAAGCTTCTAGAACACATAAATGAGTTTAGTAAAGTCGCAGGGTATAAGATCAATGCACAAAAATCAGTAACATTTCAGTACACCAATAATGAGCAAGATCAGGAGGAAATCAAGAAACAAATACCATTCACAATAGTAAATTAAAAATCAAATAGTTAGGAATAAATTTAACTAAAGATGTAAAAAACTTATACACCAAGAGCTATAGAAGACTGCTCAAGGAAATCAAAGAAGGGGGGGAGGCAAGATGGTTGCTGAGTGAACTTGCCGTTGCGGTAGGTCCCGGGAAGAGACGGCTGGGCGCGGCTGCAGGCTCTCCAAGGTCGGGCTTTTTCGGGATTTTTGCAGGGCAGAAGTGCCTGGACATCGATTGAGTGGAAAGGTAACGGAGAGGATTGGTCTAGTAGATATAGTTTGGGTTCTATTGCCTGTGGGTGAGACCCGCGCGTGGGCTCCTCCCTGCTGGGGGTGGGGGGAGTCGCGGTTCAGCCCAGCGGCACTGCTTTTACACGGCTCTGAGCTGTCGAGGAGTTCACGAGCTCTGGACGAGCTGTGCACGGATTGATGCGACGGGTCGCCTTTGCAGTGCGATTTGGGAAGATAGACAGTGCTTTGTCGTGAAGCCGGAGAAACCTGTGATTGCGAAAATAAACAATAGTGCTTCCGCCTGAAGCCCCGCCCCCAAAAGCCCGGCAGCCGGTCTCCGACCCAAATAGGCTGTAGGCAATAAAGAGACGTAATCGGAAAGTTGTATTAGGCTGCGGCAAGGGAGGGGGATACGTCTGGAAGCAGATTAGGGAATATTTTGCGAAGCTTGGGAAATCCGATTTTCGAATCTGTTTTCGGCGACACAGTTCGGGCTTCAGATCTGTACTAGCAAAGTGGCTGCGGTGTAGAGGTGCCCTCTAGTGGCAGAGGTTTGGAATCACAGGACGGGAGCTGTCTAAAAGCTGAAGTGAAACATACTAATGAGCCCAGCTAAGTAAATGAATTGCAGGGTTCAGTCATAATATAAAGTTTGCGGATCTGACTTCCCCCTTAAGGCTGGCACCCAGCTGAGGGGATCCCTGAGGGCTGTGTTACACTGCGGGGCTCCCAGGCTTCCTGTAGACCAGATTGGAGGGTGCCAAGTCTGAATTCCCTAAAATCTGGTAGCCCACACCACAGAGACTCACATCTCTTGAGACCTCAATATCTCAGACTTTCCATCCCTGAATCCATCACGCATGGAGGTCCATCTGAGGTCCTCAAATGCCCTAGCCTTCACCGTTGGCATTCTTTCCTTATCGTTTCATTTTGTTTTGTTTTTATTTTCATTTTGACTTATTCTTTACTTTTTTCAATTTCCTGATTGCTAACACCGCATTATCCCCTAGTCTTCTCTCACAGCGTATCCCCCAAAGTCTTTCTTTTACTCAGTTATTTAAGGCTTTTTTTCGTGGTAGGTGCTGTGAAGTGGGTGTTGTAATTCTGGGTCGTGCATATCTGTTTTTTTTTTCTTTCCCCTATCTGTTCCCCACCCCTTGCCTCCCCTTCTACTTTCTTCCTCTCGTCCCTTCCCCCCCCACTTTCTTTTTTTTTCTTTCTTTCTTTTTTTCTGTTGTCTCTCTCCCTCTTGTCCCTCATATTCTACTTCGTTTATTTTAACTCAATTATAAAATAGGTGCGGCAGGAAACACCTCACATTCGCAGGGGTTTTCTCATCCTCCACTGCCTCATTTCTGTGTGAACTGATTTAGCCTACCTGCACTATACTCTTTCCCCTACATCTTGATATCCACCACCATCTACTGGCTCTCCCATATTCCACCTCCCACCTCCCTTTCTTCGATCCACGAAGGGTCTAAGTCTTAATTTCTAATACCTATGCTTTGTTTTCTGTCTGTTATCCACTCTTGAAACTATTACCATTTTTTTTCTCTTTCCCTCTCTCACGAAATCAATAGCTTTTTAACTCATACCATAATCCTCCCATATTCAATCACCTACCTCATAATAGGTACTCTACCTACTGCTATAACTCTACACAATTTACATAAATCTAACCTCCATCCTCCCAGATCTCATATTCTTGCTTTGCTAACATATATCACCAATATTACTTTACACTTTTCCCTTGCTTACACAATTGACTTCCCCCAACACTAATACTTTCCTTTAAAGTGAACTTAACCAACAACAAGAAACTAGAATAAGAAGAAAAAAGAGACAAAGAGAAGATATAACACCTATGCAAAAATAACAGCTAATTAACCTCCAAGACCAGACAAAGAAGCTAAGGAACTGATTAAATCCGTCAAGATAAAGAGATGACCAGAAAGTAACAAAAATCTACAAACCAAACCAGTAATCAGGAAAACATGGCTGAATCCAATCAACAAACCAATAATCACGAAGGGGAGCAAAACTTGGCACAAGCAATGAAAGATCTCAGAACATATATCACCAACAAATTTGATGAAGTAATGAAAGAGGTTAACAACATGAAGACATCACTTGGAGGGGAAATTGCAGACATACGAAAAAACATAACAGATATGATGGGAATGAACACCACAGTTCAAGAAATCAAAAATACACTTGCAGCAAATATCAGCAGACTAGAAGAGACAGAGCAGAGAATTAGTGATGTGGAAGACAGTACTTCAGAAATCAAGCAGATAGTAGAAGGGGTCAATAAGAAGATAGAAAAAATCCAATTAGGATTTAGGGACCTGAATGACAATGCAAAACGATCAAACATACGTATTATAGGCATTCCAGAAGGTGAAGAGAAGGGAAAGGGGTCAGAAGGACTGCTGCAGGAAATAATGGCTGAAAACTTCCCAAATCTACTGAAAGAGACAGATGTACATATCCAAGAAGCACAGCGCACTCCACAAATCATAAACCCCAACAGGCCCACCCCAAGACATATACTTGTCAAATTATCCAATGCTCAAGACAAAGAGAAAATCCTAAAAGCAGCAAGAGAAAAGAAACCATCACATACAAGGGAAGCTCAATTAGATTAAGTGCTGATTTCTCTTCTGAAACCATGGAGGCAAGAAGGCAGTGGTATGATATAGTCAAAGTACTAAAGGAAAGAAATTTCCAACCAAGAATACTCTATCCAGCTAAATTAGCATTCAAACATGATGGAGAGTTCAAAATATTCGCAGACAAACAGAAACTGAAAGAGTATACCAACAAGAAACCTCCCCTTCAAGAAATTCTAAAGGGAGTTCTGCAGGAAGAAAGGAAAAAACAGGAAAGGCAGAGTTGGAGGAGAGTATAAGACCAACAACAATAACAAAAAAGACAAAAAAAATATACAAACAAAATATGACAAACACAAATCCAATCAAAATATGGCTAGCACAAATAATTCCTTGACAGTAATAACACTGAATGTCAATGGATTAAACTCACCTATCAAAAGATTCAGACTGGGACATTGGATAAGGAAATATGACCCATCCATATGCTGTCTACAAGAGACACATCTTAGACCCAGAGACGCATGGAGATTGAAAGTGAATGGCTGGAAAACAATCATACAAGCTAACAATAACCAAAAAAAGGCAGGAGTAGCTATATTAATATCAGACAAAATAGACTTTAAATGTGAAACAATTGTGAGAGACAAAGAAGGATACTACATTTTAGTGAAAGGAAAAATCTGTCAAGAAGATCGAACAATCATAAATATCTATGCCCCTAACAAGGGTGCCTCTAAATACGTCAGGCAAACGCTGGAAAAACTAAGTGAAAGAATAGATACATCTACAATTATAGTGGGGGATTTTAATACACCACTATCAACTCTGGACAGAACATCTCAAAAGAGAATCACCAAAGAAACAAAACAACTGAATAGTATATTAGAGGAGCTGGATCTAATAGATATATATAGATCACTACACCCAAACACAGCAGGATATACATTTTTCTCAAGCGCACATGGATCATTCTCCAAGATAGATCATATGCTAGGCCACAAAGAAAGGCTGAACGAATTCAGAAAGATTGAAATCATACAAAACATTATCTCTGACCACAGTGGAGTCAAGCTGGAGATTTGCAAGGGACAGAAGCCCAGATTTCACACCACGATTTGGAAATTAAACAGCACACTCTTAGAAAAACAGTGGGTCAAAGAGGAAATCTCAAAAGAAATCAATGACTACCTTGAAACAAATGATAATGATAACACAACATACCAAAATTTATGGGATGCAGCAAAAGCAGTACTGAGAGGGAAGTTTATAGCCATAAATTCATATATCAAAAAAGAAGAAAGAGCAAAAATTGAAGAACTAACTGCACATTTGAAGGAATTAGAAAAACAACAACAAAGTGACCCAACAGGAAGAAGAAGGAAGGAAATAACAAAGATAAGAGCAGAACTAAATGAAATAGAAAATAAGAAATTACTTGAACAGATAAACAAGACCAAGAGCTGGTTTTTTTAGAAGATTAACAAAATTGACAAACCTTTAGCAACACTAACAAAGAAAAAAAGAGAGAAGATGCGTATACACAAAATAAGAAATGAGAAAGGCGATATCACCACTGACCCCACAGAAATAAAGACTATCATAAGAGGATATTTTGAAAAACTATATTCCAACAAAAATGACAATCTAGAGGAAATGGACAAATTCCTAGAAACACATAAGCACCCCATATTGACAAGAGAAGAAATTGATGATCTTAACAAACCAATCACAAGCAGAGAGATAGAATCAGTTATTAAAAATCTCCCAACTAAGTAGAGCCCAGGGCCAGATGGCTTCACAGGTGAATTCTACAAAACATTCCAGAAAGAACTGACACCAATCCTGCTAAAACTATTCCAAAAAATCGAAACAGAAAGAACATTACCCACCTCCTTCTATGATGCCAACATTACCCTAGTACCAAAGCCAAACAAAGACATCACAAGAAAGGAAAATTACAGACCAATTACTCTAATGAATCTAGATGCAAAAATACTTAACAAAATACTTGCTAATCGTATTCAACAACACATTAAATGTATTATACACCACGACCAAGTGGGATTCATCCCAGGTATGCAAGGATGGTTTAACATAAGAAAATCAATCAATGTAATACACCATATAAACAGATTGAAGGAAAAAAATCACATGATTATATCTATTGATGCAGAAAAAGCATTTGACAGAATACAGCACCCTTTCTTGATAAAAACACTCCAAAAGATTGGAATACAAGGAAATTTTTTGAACATGATAAAGAGTATATATGAAAAACCTAAAGCCAATATTGTTTATAATGGAGAAATCCTAGACTCCTTCCCTCTAAACTCAGGAACAAGACAAGGATGCCCACTGTCTCCGCTCCTATTTAACATTGTCTTAGAAGTACTTGCTCGAGCACTGAGGCAAGAACCAGAAATAAAAGGCATTCAAATTGGAAAGGAAGAAGTCAAAATTTCATTATTTGCAGATGACATGATCCTATACATAGAAAACCCTGAGAGATCTACAACGAAGATTCTAGAACTCATAAATGAGTTTAGTAAAGTCGCAGGTTATAAGATCAATGCGCAAAAATCAGTAGCATTTCTGTACACTAATAATGAGCAAGATCAGGAGGAAATCAAGAAACAAATACCATTCACAATAGTAAACAAAAAAATCAAATCCTTAGGAATAAATTTAACTAAAGAGGTAAAGAACTTATACACCGAGAACTATACAAGATTGTTCAAGGAAATCAAAGAAGACCTAAATAAATGGAAGACTATTCCTTGTTCATGGATAGGAAGACTGAATATTATTAAGATGTCTATCCTACCAAAACTGATCTACACATTCAATGCAATCCCAATAAAAATCAATGCAGCCTTCTTTAAGGAACTAGAAAAACTAACTATGAAATTTATTTGGAAAGGAAAGAGACCCCGAATAGCCAAAGACATACTGAAAAAGAAAAATGAAATTGGAGGAATCACACTACCTGACTTCAAAACATACTACAAAGCTACGGTGGTGAAAACAGCATGGTATTGGCATAAGGAGAGACACATAGACCAATGGAATCGAATTGAAAGCTCTGATATAGAACCTCAAATATACAGCCACATAATATTTGATAAAGCCACCAAACCCTCTCAACTGGGAGAGAGTGGCCAATTCAACAAATGGTGTGTGGAGAACTGGATAGCCATATGTAGAAGAATGAAAGAGGATTACCATCTCACACCTTATACAAAGATCAACTCAAGATGGATCAAAGACCTAAATATAAGAGCCAAGACCATAAAAACCTTAGAAAGCAGTGTAGGGAAACATCTACAGGACCTTGTAATAGGAAATGGATTTATGAATATCTCACCAAAAGCACGAGCAGCAAAAGAACTAATAGATAAATGGGGCTACCTCAAAATTAAAGCCTTCTGCACCTCAAATGAGTTTGTCAAGAAAGTAAAAAGGGAGCCCACACAGTGGGAGAAAATATTTGGCAATCATATATCTGATAAGAAACTTATAACGTGCATATATAAAGAACTTCTATATCTTGAAAATAAAAAGATAAACAACCCATTTAAAAAATGGGAAAAAGACTTAAACAGACATTTCTGCGAAGAAGAAATACAAATGGCAAAAAAGCACATGAAAAAATGTTCCAAATCTCTAGCTATCAGGGAAATGCAAATCAAAACTACAATGAGATACCACCTTACACCCATAAGATTGGCAGCTATGAAAAAAACAGAAGAATACAAGTGCTGGAGAGGATGTGAAGGAAGGGGAACACTCATCCACTGCTGGTGGGAATGCAGAAGGATCCAACCGTTCTGGAGGACAGTATGGCGGTTTCTCAAAAAACTAGCCATAGATTTGCCATATGACCCAGCAATACCACTGCTGGGTATATACCCAGCAGAACTGAAAACAAGGACACAAACAGATATATGTACACCAATGTTCATAGCGGCATTGTTCACTATTGCCAAAAGTTGGAATCAACCCAAATGTCCATCAACAGATGAGTGGATCAATAAAATGTGGTATATACACACAATGGAATACTACTCGGCTGTAAGAACAAACACACTACAAACACATGTGATAACATGGATGAATCTTGAGAACCTTATCTTGAGTGAAGCAACCCAGACATTGAAGGACAAATACTACATGACCTCAATGATATGAAATAAACAAGCTGCCCTAGATAGCAAGAGACTGAACGATAGGCTTACAGGAAATCGGAGGGTGGAGGAAGGATATGAGCCGATGTCTGCAGGGGTGGAATTTAAGACGAGATGGTGGTAAGTATGAACACAAAGAAGAGATAAAAGGGGGGCAAGGGGTTGCCTTTGGTTGGGGCTTTGGGGTTTGAGGGTGGCTGGGGAGGGACGGATGGGTAACATTGCCCAAAAGTGGGGGGAGGGAGGGGTAGCATACGAACACAGGAGAAGGTCAGGTGTTGGTGGAGAGTAAAATGCTGAGAAAATCATATCAAAATATAATAAAGAGGGTTACCTGGTTAGAATGCTCGGAGGGGAGGGTCTGATGCAGGACGGGCTCCTGGGGAATGTCTAAATGCTCATTCTGCCAGAGTGGGTGTCACCATGGGGTAGAAACCCAAGTAGTGAGAGTGGGGGTGGACCCACATCCTGGGGAGGACTGATGCCACCAAACAGAGGGAACTGTATCCCTTGAGAGAAAGGGTGGCTCCCAGGGCATTAGGGCAGTTGAGCAAGTTAGGCCCTGAACACTATTCCATCTATCTCTGGAAGTGGCTCCTCAGGAAACGGAGGTTGTCTGTCACTGTGGGCACCAAGGTGGAAGGGAAAATGGACGTTAAATGTGTGGAACCAAGGTAAATGGGGGGTAAGAGAGGAGTTTCTTGAGAGTACACAAGGATGGATATAAAAGATGTAATATTACACCATAACATATAGGAGATGACAGACTGATAATGTAAACCATAATGTAAAACATAGGATAACTAAGAATGTAAAGAACTGTATATCCTAAAGTATGCACCATAATGTAAGCACAGATGTCACCTTGTTAGAAAGCTAATGTCTCAGACTCTGTACATCACGTTAAGTAAATATGATATGAATAGGGTGTAAGAGTATCGCTGTGGAAGGAAAAAGGTTTTTTGGTGGATGTATGGGAGTGCTGTATATTATATATATGCATTGCTGTAGTCTAGGACTCCTGTGAAGAGAAGCTGAATAATTAGGGGGGGAAAAAAAAAAAAAAAAAAGATAGGATGTAGAATTTTTGCAAGTCAACATTCTTTATCTAAGTTCTTTATCTAACTTTATCCAAGTTCTTTATCTAAACTTTAAATCCATCGCTATATGCCATTCCCTAGTAAGGGACCATGACATTATATTGGGCTTCAAATTTCGGGGAGTTCTGGATCACAGAGTGTTTCAACAATGGCAATGGAGGGATACTGGTATGGGATATCAATGACAGGTGATATATGGATGACAGGGAGCTGTACAGAACATATGTCCAGGGTGCATGGTAATGTTTGGATATACTCATAGTGAAAACAATTAAAAACCACAGCAGGGGGGGTACTGGGTTCCTGGCCAATGGTGCTCTGTCGTGGTCCCTAGCGGAGCAGCGACAGTCTCCCAGGTACAGCGGCGGGGACCTGGAGGGAGTGAGGGTTCAACAGTGAGCCCCTGATGCTAATGACTATGCTTGTGAGCTGATAAGCCTAAAATAAGAACAAGGCCTAGAGCTACATTGTGCCTTGGAATTTCCTCCTGTCAGCCTTCATGTTACTCAAATGTGGCCAGTCTCGAAGCCAAACTCAGCATGTAAATGCAATGCCTTCCCCCCAGCGTGGGACATGACACCCGGGGATGAGCCTCCCTGGCACCGAGGGACCACTATCAACTACCAACTGATGATGCAACTGGAAAATGACCTTATACGGAAGGTTCAATGTGGATCAGCAGAATATCCCTGTCTACATAAAATAACATGACTTTAAAATGCTGTTTGACCTAAAGTAAGGGGGAAATGGAAAAGAGAAATGAGTTTATATGGCTACGAGTTTCTAAAAAAGAGTCTGGAGGCTGGCAGAAGGATTGCCCTCATGCACAACTGAGCAGAGTCAGAAAGACAGATAAAGCAGATACAACCCCCAGATATCGGTTCCTTTGAGGGCTAAAGAGACCCATGGGAGATATGGTCATGGCCGATGGGGTTAACTACCAGGTCAGATGGCCCCTTTTTGGAACTGATGTTTATGTGTGATGAATCTGGACTCAGATGGGATCTTCCTTCATAAGACTTTCATGCTAATGTGCTGGAGGTGCAGTTAATTTTGGGGTTTAAGATATATTTAGGGGATTTGAATCTCTGGACTGACAATGTGATAGCCAGGTCCTGAGCCTCAACAGACTCCAGCACCTACAATATGATTTATTGGACTTATCACACTCAGCTAAGATGGAGTTGAAGGAGGACAACCACCACACCATGGAGCCTAGAGTGATTACAACTGAAAGTGGGAGGATTGCATCCAACATCCATGTGGAATCTGAGCCTCCTCTTGACATAGAGGTGCAATGGACACAACCAATCCAATGTCCACATAGAAGAGGTGGCATTGGATTGGGAAAGTGGACATGGTGGCTGATGGGTATGGGGAAAGGCAGGAAGAGATGAGAGGTGGAGGCGTCTTTGGGACATGGAGCTGCCCTGGATGGTGCTTCAGAGGCAATCACTGGACATTGTAAATCCTCACAGGGCCCACTGGATGGAATGGAGGAGAGTATGGGCCATGATGTGGACCATTGACTATGAGGTGCAGAGGTGCCCAAAGATGTACTTATCAAATCCAATGGATGTGTCATGATGATGGGAACGAGTGTTGCTGGGGGGGGGGGGGAGAGGTGGGGTGGGGGGGTGGGGTTGAATGGGACCTCACATATATATTTTTAATGTAATATTATCACAAAATCAATTAAAAAAAAAAGAAATCAAAGAAGACCTAATTAAATGGAAGAATATTCCCTGTTTATGGATAGGAAGATTAAATATTATTAAGATGTCTATCCTACCAAAACTGATCTAGACATTCAATGCAATCCCAATAAAAATCAACACAGCCTTCTTTAAAGAACTAGAAAAACAAATATGAAATTTATTTGGAAAGAAAAGAGACCCTGAATAGCCAAAGACATATTGAGAAAAAAAACAAAATTGGAGGAATCACACTACCTGACTTCCAAATATACTACAAAGCTACAGTAGTGAAAACAGCATGGTATTGGCACAAGGAGAGACACAGACCAATGGAATTGAATTGAAAGTTCTGATATAGAATCTCGTATATATAGCCATATAATATTCAATAAAGCCACCAAACCTTCTCAACAGAGAGAGAATGGCCTATTCAACAAATGGTGCCTGGAGAACTGGATATTCATATGTAGAAGAATGAAAGAGGATTACCATCTCACACCTTATACAAAGATCAACTCAAGATGGATCAAAGACCTAAATATAAGAGACAAGTCCATAAAGACCTTGGAAGGCAATGTAGGGAAACATCTACAAGACCTTGTAATAGGAAATGGCTTCATGAACATCACAACAAAAGCACGAGCAGCAAAAGAACAAATAGATAAATGGGACTTCCTCAAAATTAAAGCCTTCTGCACCTCAGAGGAGTTTGTCAAGAAAGTAAAAATGGAACCTACACATTGGGAGAAAATATTTGCCAACCATAAATCTGATAAGATAGTTATAACTTGCATATGTAAAGAACTCCTATATCTTGAAAATAGAAAGATAAACAACCCATTTAAAAAGTGGGAAAACGATTTATACAGACCCTTCTCCAAAGAAGAAATACAAATGGCTAAAAAGCACATGAAAAAATGCTCCAAATCTGTTGCTATCAGGGAAATGCAAATCAAAACTACAATGAGATACCATCTTACTCCCATAAGATTGGCAGCTATGAAAAAAACAGAAGAGTACAAATGCTGGAGAGGATGTGAAGAAAGGGGAACACTCATCCACTGCTGGTGGGAATGCAGAAGGATCCAACCATTCTGGAGGACTGTTTGGCGGTTCTTCAAAAAACTAACCATAGATTTGCCATATGACCCAGCAATACCACTGCTGGGTATATACCCAGCAGAACTGAAAACAAGGACACAAACTGATATATGTACACCCTTGTTCATAGAAGCATTGTTCACTATCACCAAAAGTTGGAATCAACCCAAATGCCCATCAACAGATGAGTGGATCAATAAAATGTGGTATATACACACAATGGAATACTACTCAGCTGTAAGAACAAATACACTACAAACACATGTGATAACGTGGATGAATCTTGAGAACCTTATGTTGAGTGAAGCGACCCATGCATTGAAGGACAAATACTACATGACCTCAATGATATGAAATAAGGAAGCTGCCTCAGAGAGCTAGAGACTGGAAAATAGGCTTACAGGAAATCGGAGGGTGGAGGAAGAATGTGAGCCATCATCTGCAGGGGTGGAATCTATGATGAGCTGGTGGTAAGTATGAGCACAAAGAAGAGATAAAATGGGGGCAAAGGGTTGCCTTTGGGTGGGCTTTGTGGGTTTGAGGGGGGCTGGGGATGGGCGGATGGGTAATATTCCCCCAAATTGGGGGGAGGGTGGGGAACATACAAACATAGGAGAGTGTAAGGTGTTGGTTGAGAGTAAAATGCTGAGAAAATCATATCAAAATATAATTAGGAGGGTTACCTCTTTAGGATGCTCGGAGAGGATGGTCTGATGCGGAACGGACTCCTGGGGAATGTCTGAATGCTCATTTTGCCAGGGTGGGTTGTACCATTGGGTAGAGACCCAAGAAGTGAGAGTTGGGGTGGACCCACATCCTGGGGAGGACTAATGTCATTAAATAGAGAGAACTGTATCTCTCGAGAGAAAGGGTGGCTCCCAGGACTTTAGGGCAGTTGAGCAAGTCAGGCCCTGAACACTGTTGCAAGTATCTCTGGACGTGGCTCTTCGGGAAATGGAGATTGGCTGTCGCTGTGGGCCCCAAGGGGAGGCAAAGTGGATGTTGAATGGGTGGAACCAAGGTAAATGTGGGGGTAAGAGAGGAGTTTCACGAGAGTACACGAGGATGGATATAAAACATGTAATATTACACCAAAAACATATAGGGGATGACAGACTAAATATGTAAGCCATAATGTAAGACATAGGATAACTAAAAAATTTAGAAAACTATATCCTAAAGTATGAAGCACAATGTAAACACAAATGTTATCTTGTTTGAAAGCTATTGTCTCTAATATCTGTACATCAGTTTCAGTAAATATGATATGAATAAGTTAAAAGATTATCACTGTGGAAGGGAAAAGGTTTTATAATGGATATGTGGGAGTACTGTATATTGTATAGATGAATTGCTGTGATCTAAGGCTCTTGTGGAGAGAAGCTCAATAATTAGGAAAAAAGAAAAGAAAAAGATGGGATGCAGAATTTTTCCAAATCAATACGTATTCTAGATCTAACCTTTAAACTCATCACTATATTCCATTTTACTAGTAAGGGAACCTGACATTATATTGGGCTTCACTTTTCAGGAAGTTTTGGATCACAGAGAAGTTCAACAATGGCAGCAGAGGAATACTGGTAGGGATGTTATTGACAGGCGATATATGGTTGACAGGGAGTTATACAGGGAATATGTCTAGGGTATATGGTAATGTTTGGATATACTCATAGTGGAAACAACTAAAAACAACAGCTGCGGGGAGTACTGGGTTCCTGGCTAGGGGTGCTGTGTCGTGGGCCCTAGGGGAGCAGTAGCAGTCCCCCAGGTGCAAAGGTAAGGAGCAGGAAGGAATGAGGGTCCAACAGTGAGCCCCTGACACTAATGACTATGCTTGTGAGCGTATATGCTGAAATAAGAACAAGGCCTAGAGCAGAACTGTGCCTGGGAGTTTCCTCCTGACAGCCTTCATGTTACTCAAATGTGGCCAGTCTCAAAGCCAAACTCAGCATGTAAGTGCAATGCCTTCCCCCCAGCGTGGGACATGACACCCGGGGATGAGCCTCCCTGGCACCGAAGGATCACTACCAAATACCAGCTGATGATGCAACTAGAAAATGACCTTGAATTAAAGGTTCAACGCAGACCAGCAGAATATCCCTGTGTACATATAATAACAGGAGTTTAAAATGCTGTTTGACTCAGCATGTAAATGCAATGCCTTCTCCCCAGCGTGGGACATGACACCCGGGGATGAGCCTCCCTGGCAACGAGGGACCACTATCAACTACCAACTGATGATGCAACTGGAAAATGACCTTATACGGAAGGTTCAATGCGGATCAGCAGAATATCCATGTCTACATAAAATACCATGACTTTAAAATGCTGTTTGACCTAAAGTAAGGGGGAAATGGAAAGGAGAAATGAGTTTATATGGCTACGAGTTTCTAAAAAAGAGTCTGGAGGCTGGCAGAAGGTTTGCCCTCATGCACAACTGAGCAGAGTCAGAGAGACAGATAAAGCAGATACAACCCCCAGATATTGGTTCCTTTGAGGGCTAAAGAGACCCACGGGAGTTATGGTCATGGCCGATGGGGTTAACTACCAGGGCAGATGGCCCCTCTTTGGAAATGGTGTTTATGTGTGATGAATCTGGACTCAGATGGGATCTCCCTTCATAAGACTTTCATGCCAATGTGCTGGAGGTGCAGTTAATGTTGGGGTTTAAGATATATTTAGGGGATTTGAATCTCTGGACTGACAATGTGATAGCCAGATCCTGAGCCTCAACAGACTCCAGCACCTACAATCTGATTTATTGGACTTACCACACTCAGCTAAGATGGAGTTGAAGAAGGACAACCACCACACCATGGAGCCTAGAGTGATTACAACTGAAAATGGGAGGATTGCATCCAGCATCCAGGTGGAATCTGACTCTCCTCTTGACATAGAGGTACAATGGACACAACCAATCCAATGTCCACATAGAAGAGGTGGCATTGGAATGGGAAAAGTGGACATAGTGGACGAAGGGTATGGGGAAAGGCAGGAAGAGATGAGAGGTGGAGGCGTCTTTGGGACATGGAGCTGCCCTGGATGGTACTTCAGAGGCAATCACCGGACATTGTAAATCCTCACAGGGCCCACTGGATGGAATGGAGGAGAGTATGGGCTATGATGTGAACCAATGTATATGAGGTGCAGAGGTGCCCAAAGATGTACTTACCAAATCCAATGGATGTGTCATGATGATGGGAACGAGTGTTGTTGGGGGGGGGAGAGGGGGGGTGGGGGGATGGGGTTGAATGGGACCTCACATATATATTTTTAATGTAATATTATTACAAAGTCAATAAAAAAAATTTAAAAAAAAATGCTGTTTGACCTAATGTATGTGGGAAATGGAAAGGAGAAATGCGTTTATATGGCAATGAGTCTCTAAAAAGGAGTCTGGAGGTTGTCAGAAGGATTGCTCTTATGCACTCCTGAGCAGAGTCTCAGAGACAGATAAAGTAGATACAACCCCAGGTATTAGTTCTTTTGAGGGCCAAAGAGACCCATGGGTTCTATGGTCATGGCAGATGGAGTACACTGTCATGTCAGTTGGCCCTTCTTTGGAGGTGGTGTTTCTGCATGACGGAAGTCGACTCAGATGGAATCTCTTTTCACAAGACTTTCATGGTACTTTACTGGAATTGTAGTTGGTGCTGGGGTTTAAGATATATCCAGGGGATTTGAATCTCTGGACTGAAATATGATAGCCACGCCCTGAACCTCAACAGGCTTCAACTCCTACACTCTGATTTATTGGACTTACCCCACGCAGCTAACATGGAGTTGAAGAATGTCAACCACCACACCATGCAGCCTAGAGTGCCTACGACTGAAAGCAGGAGGATTGCACCCAGTATCCATGTGGAATCTAAGCCCCCACTTGACATAGATGTGCAATGGACACAACCAATCCAATGTCTACAGAGAAAATGTGGCACTGGTGTGGGAAAATTGGCCGTGGTGGCTGCTGCGTACGGAGAATGGGAAGAAGAGATGAGATGTGGAGGTGTTTTTGGGGCTTAGAGTTGTCCTGGGTGGTGCTTCACGGACAATTACGGGACATCGTTCATCCCCCCAGGGCCCACTGGATGGAACATGGGAGAGTATGGGCTTATGATGTGGACCATTGACCATGAGGTGCAGCGATGCCCAGAGATGTACTTACCAAATGCAATGGATGTGTCATGATGATGGGAGAGAGTGTTGCTGTGGGGGGAGTGAGGATTGGGGGCAGTTGGGTTGAATGGGACCTCATATTTTTTTAATGTAATATTTTTAAAAAATGAATAAAAAAATAAGAGAAAAAAAAAAAGAAGTACCTTGGCTTGAACCAGATACTTACATGCAAGGCAGGAAATCCCCCACTGTGCTATAGCAGTTCTATAAGCTAAATAGCCTATTGAAAGCTTATCTGGCTCTTCCTGCCCCCATTTCCTTTATGCCTTTGGACTTCTAGCAGTTTTCAGGGGCTGGGCTAGTAAGGTACCTGTCTCTGCCCCCTCCCTGACCAAGTTCTTCTCTCCCAGAGTGGCTTGGTGTCTCAGCCTGCCTGAACAGATTCCCCACACCTCTCCCCAGGGCCAATTCAGTGCTTGCTGGTATTCTCCCCAAGATTCACAGGGGGCTCAGGTTCCCAAACCTGAGGAAAGGAAACCACTATCTACCCCTTCACCAGACCCCTCTTCTTCCCAGGGAATGTTCTCCCCCACTCAACTGACTTTTGAGAGACAGGGGTTCCAATGAGGTTACTTGACTTGAGGGAGTGCCTACCCACCACCTTTTCCAGCCACAGGAGTGAGCAACTCATGGTTTTCCCTTGGGCTCTTTATCTTTGTCCAGCTCCCTCCTGAATGATGCATGCAGCCTCCTACTCTATGGATTCCTTAAACAGCTCATTCAGGTTAGGTCCCTGCCTCCTCTCTGCCATTTTTGTGGAAGAGCTGAGCAGTGCTCGCCTACATCAATGCCGTTTTCCCAGACTAGTCTCTAAATTACCAATTTTTAATCTGCTCAGTGAGTAAAAGGCAAGCATGAGAATGATGTCTCACCAAATAGAGAACATCACTAAAGAGCTAGGAAGTATAAAATCGACAGGAATAGAAATTCTGGAGTTGAAAAGTACAGTCAGTGACATGAGAAATTTCTCTAGAGGTGGTCAACAACAGTTGTCTCCCTGACTATAGGCCTGAACAACTCTCTTGTCAGCCTGAGTGTGCACCTTCCTATTTCAGTCCTTCCTCACCCAGATCATGTCCATTCCAAAAAAAGTAGCAGTGAGACTTTGTAGTTTGCTTATTAATTTTACTGGTCACTAGTGATGAATGAATTTTCATAGTCTTGCTTATGTTTAACTCACTGCAAAACCTATGATTTAGGGTATACAGAGGAGGGGACTTGGTCAATTATGTGTTCCTTTAGAGATCTCTACTTCCTTCTGAGAACCCAAGACTGCACCCAGCCTGAACGAACTCCCTCAAAAAGAAATACAGCACTCTTTTCAGAGATATTCCACATTCTTGCCTTTGAGTCCTTATGAGAATTACAGGAAAATAGTGGCCCTCCATTAATAGGGAGATTTACAACCCAAATTTCTGTGAACCCCAATATCCCTGTGTATCCCACAAATTCCTACCTAAGTCAGCCAGATCTCAACTAAAGCCCCCCTCATGTTATGTAACTTAATTAATCTATCCCAATCTCACAAGGGAGAAAGGTAATTGTTTTGCCTACTCATCACTAATTTATTCCATTTTAATTTGAGAATAAGTTTTTTTTACTTCTGTAAAAAAAAATGGCTGCTGGGATTTTTATAACTATTATATTGAATCTGTAGTTCCCTAAGGGTAATATTGACGTTAGAACAATACTGAGTCTTACTGTCCTTAAACAATGGATGTCTTGTCATATGTTTAGGTCTTAAGTTTAATTCAGGTATGTTTGCTAATGTTCAGGTGTCTTGCCCTTTCTTTAAATTCATTCTTAGGTATTTTATTTGTTAGAGGCTAATTGAATGGGCTTTTAAAAATCCGTGGTTTTTTTTTTTTTTTTGCTGTACTACATAAAATTGACTTTTGTGTGTATCTTGTACAATGCAAGTTTGCTTAATGTCTTTTTTCTTTGTTTTCTTTTAAATGTTACATTAAAAAAAATATGAGGTCCCCATATACCCCCCACCCCTCCACCCCACTCCTCCCACATCAACAATGTCTTCCATCATTGCGGCTGCTTAATGTCTTTATTGTTGCATTAGTGCTGTTGTGGATTCTTTGGGATTTGTATTTAAAGGATTATGTCATCTGTGTATAAGGATAGTTTTCTTTTTTCCATTCCAATTTGGATGGCTTTATTTTCTTTTTCTAAACTCTATTGCTCTGGCTAGACCTCATGGGAAAGATTTTCAGTATTTCACTATTGAGTATAATGTTAGCAGTGGATTTTTTAGATCCAGCTATGAAAAGTATAAAATGACTTCCCCAAATATCTATCCACTCAGTCAGCAGCAGAAAGTCCTCAAAAGTTATAGCATCCTGTGATTGCACTTCTGAAATCCTGGAATATGAGTTAATTGTAGAAGACCTACATTTTTATGGTTTTGAAGAACTAAATTCTTAATAATGTCCATGTCTTCAAGTTTTAATAAGCTTTTGGTAGAATATGCTTGAAATATTTTGATGTGTTCTTAAATTTCAAAAATTCAGTAAACCCTATTAAATGAATTTTTCTTTCTAGAGATTATTTAGAAAACAGTTACTTTTAATGGAGTAAAGACAAGTATTAATGACAATCCTTTAGGGCCAAGGGAAATATTAAGATTACTTTGGGGGATGTTGGTGTGTGTGCCTGATGATAGGTGTAAAGCCATATGGTGGTAATGTTGTAGTCCAGATATTAATGACTCTGAACATACATGATTGTGAATCTAAAGCAATAGAAATTTTTAAAAACTTGCTGAGGGAGGCAGGGTAAGATGGCATCCGAGTGAGTTCACCCTTGTCATCTCTCCTGCACAAAACAGTCTGAGTGGTGACAGAATACTGCCTGAGTGAACAGTTTTAAGAACCTACAAAGCAGGAGGTATCTGGACATCATTGATCTGGAGAGACAGCAACAAAAGGAGTGCTTGCTCAAGGTAAAACCACGGGTTTCTGACACTGGAACCTGAAGCTGTGGAAAGCAAAACCCTTCCCATAGCACTGATAGCTGCAGCATTCCCTGAACACTGCCCGTCACATGGCAGTGTTCTTGAGCTCCAAGTTCCCCAAACACATGATCTCTGAACATGTGTTCCCTGAACCTCATGTTCTCCAAACACTGCATTCTCCATAACCCACATTCCCCAAACCTGTGTAACCCGAGGCCGCATTCTCCCAAGCCCTTATTCCCCAAACCCAGCACTCCCTGAACTCAGGCATTCCCCTAGCCCCCCAGTCTTGGAAAACCTCTGAGAGTGGGAGGGTTTTGGTGAGGGGTGCAGAGGGGCCTCAGGAGTATAAGTTCAATTGTCTGGTCCCCCCTTTTTTTGAAGCTTGGAGGAGCATACCAGCTGGCTTGGAGAGAGGTTAGGAAGAGGAGAGAGGTGAATCTGCTGAGAGACCCTGATTTACCTAAAAGCCCTGGGATAGGGAAACTTGGTCTGGGAGAAGGTGGAGTGCGGCTGGGGCGGCTTGCACCCCGATGCTGACGGGGGGGTTTGGAGGGGTCAGCTGGCTGCAAAGGCATCTGAGGCTGCGGCAGACAGCCTCAGAGGGGCTCTCAGGCGTGGAGGACGCGCGGCGAGGGGAGAAAGAATGCCGCGGAGACCAGGTCTGGTACGCAAGTCCGGTTTATTGCAGAAGGGGACATAGCTTTATAGGGTTAGGGACTGCGTGGAGGGATTTGATAGGTGCGGGCGGGTACTGCTTCCTGATAGGTGATTGTAAGTGGTTGCTAGGCAGAGGGCTGGCGGAGAGGTTTGGAATAGGGGAGGGGAAAGGGGGAGTGAGAGCTGGCCGGATGTTGGGCTAGGCGGGAGATAGAAAGGGGGAGGGCAGCGCCGGCCAGCCGCTAGCAGCAAAGGCCTAGTCAGGCGTGGTCACCTTATCTAGGCCCAGTGGGCAGAGGCGGTATCACTTCTTGCCGCACCGTTTGCTACTGTGGCAAGCCGGGCGCCCTTCCTCCCACATTTCCCCCTTTGTTTTTATTAAGCTCCTCCGAAAAGCTTGATTTGAGGAGGGAGGGGGACTGTGCCTGTCTTAGGTCGGGATTGCGCCCAGCCGGGCAATGCCCGTGCCACACAGGTGGCCAGTCTTACCCGTCATGGGGAAGTGCGGCAGCAAAAGGCTGTGTCCCTGCCTTAGGTTGACTGGCGGGCCGATTCCGTTGCCCGTCATTGGCTAACCAGTCCAGCGCCTTGATGGAATGTTGGTGGCCTTAGATAAACAGGGCGGGGGAGGGGAAAGGGTAAGGGTAAGGGGTTAGGATGGGCGGTGAGAAGGGGTAGGGGCAGGGGAGCTGGGGCTAACATGAAAAGCAGAAGAGAGTGTAGATTTTTAGGTTTTTTGTTTGAAGCTAAGGCGTGGACAGCAAGCTGTACTAGCTGTCCAAGGAGGAGGGTGTCATGAGCTAGATCTGCGGCCATATTTAGCCTCTCCATCGGATGGGCGAGTGCTCTCATCATTTGTCGTTGGAACCTGCTGCTGGCCGGTGGCGGGTTTGACGTTTTTTTCCCGGGGATCCAGAGTGGCTGGGAGGCATTTTCTGGAAAGACACAAGCAAACCCTCTGCCTTGGGTGAGAAGGGGACTGGGTCCCTGCCAATTGTTTGTTTCTGGGTCCTTCCAAAACACCATCAGGGCAACTGTTGGTGCGTAGGAGGGGCCCCAATGCTTATGGAGGGGGGAAAGACCGTTTTTATCAAAGGAGAGGAGGTTTATGTGAATGAGGCAGGCAGTGATAATGTCGCCTGGTTGACTATGTGGGCGTAGATCCTTCTCTTATTGAATTTGCACTTTGAGCTGGCGGTGGATGCATTCTACTATAGCCTGCCCCTGGGGGTTGTATGGAATGCCGAAGTGGTGAGTAATGTTGTGGAGCTGGAGAAATGCAGCGAATGAGGAGCTGCGATACCTAGGCCTATTATCGGTTTTAACATCCCAAGGAACCCCCATGAGTAAGATGGCTTGCCGCAGTGCTTTAATGCAATGCTTGGCTGTTTCCCCCGGTAAGGGGACAGTGTAGCAAAGGTGAGAAAAGGTGTTGACTGTGACATGGACATACTTGAGGCGCCCAAATGATGGCACATGGGTGACGTCTATTTGCCATCGGGAGTTTGGCTTGAGGCCGCGGGGGTTGACCCCTTGTGGCTGCAATGGTCCAAGCGGCAAGAAGGGGGCACATGTTTTACAGGCACGCACCAAATGCTTGCAAGTTTCCTTGGGGAGGCCCGGCAAAAGACGTTGAAGTGAGGCTGCTGAAAAGTGGAACTTAGAATGGAGAAGTTTGGCTTGATTGACCAAGTCTCCGACAGTGGCTATTGTATGGGTGGAGACGGTTTGGTCGGCAGCAGAATTACCCATGGCTAGAGGCCCGGGCAGCCCTGAATGGCTGCGAATATGAGAAATGTACTATGGCTGTGTGCGGAGCTTGAGCTCTTGCTGCAAGGCATGGAGTGCTTGATCAATGGGCGTGTCACGTGGAAAGAAAACAGCATGGGCAATAACTGAACAAACTTGCAGGGCGTACTGACTATCAGTGAAGATGTTGACGGGCTCATTGCCGTGGTGTTGGAAGGCAGTGAGGATGGCTAGTAGCTCGCCCATCTGAACGGATTTGGGATGGGTTTGGCAGTAAACGGTTGGCAAGTCACGGCTGGGAGAGTAGGCAATATAAGTAAACTTGGTCTTAGAGGCGTCCGTGAAGACAGTAGTGGAGTTGGAGAGAGGCTTGGAGCCAGGGAAAGGGTGGTATAGTGGGGAGAGGGGGAGCCTTGTGAGGCCCTGGAGCAACTTGTGTGTGGGGGGGGTAATGGCAGTTAAAGGTCCCGTGGAAGATTTCTAGAAGAATTTGAGCACGGGGGTTTTCGGAGAAAAGGGCAGTGGTGTGCTTGTCAGTAAGGCATACATATTCAGAATCAGAGACAATATTCAAGGACTCTTAAAACATTTGTAAAACTTTAATGATGGCTCAAAGCTCTGTGCACTGAGCAGATGAATAAGGGAGTTGGCTAAACCTGTTCTTTTTGGAAAGTAACACATGCTGTTTTTTTTTTTTATGCTGCTTTTTCATTACTATTACTATCAGTAAATACTGTACAAGATGGTTGGGCTATGCACATAGCCTTGAAAAGCACTGCAAAAGTTTATTGTTGGGTTCTTTACAGATAAAGGAATGCAGTTGGCTTGATTTGTCCAAGAAGACATTAAAGAAAGTCTTAGGAAGTTTTAAAACAAAGTGATAGCCATGTAACTGGACTTTAACTTTTTGCAACAAACTAGCAGTATTTGGGATTGCTGCATACTAGTGTTGTTACTTTAATTTATGGTAAGGGGTTGTTTTTGTGACATATACTCTTTTATAATAATTAAAACTATAATTAACCATATTGTACTTTTCTTTAATATTATGCTGAAATATTGGTAACTTTATACACTTTTAAACATTCATAGAAACCTTTTATCCATACGACTTTAATTAATAGAGGGTTTAAGGGAAGAAAAAATTGTTAATTTTATAACACTGTAAAACACCTTTATTTAGCTTATAACATATTAAATGAACTTAATTATTACTTTAATTTTTCTTTCAAGGTAAAAGAACAAATCTCTTATAATTAGTTTGGAACAAAAGGCCACTGTTCAGGATTAGGTCTTGAGAAAGCAGTTTTGAACGTTATGTTCCTTTAAGAGATAAAGCTTTCTTTCTTGGAACACGGAGGAAAGGAAACAATAAGCACAAGAAACATTAGATAGACTTTCTTTGTATACTGACTGAGGATAAGAACTTTTATCAAAACAGATTAATGGTGAGAGGCCTTGAGAAAGAACAAAAATTTTCAACTTTGCATCAGCATACTACCCGACACCAAAGCTTGTAAAATTTTATAGATAGACCCATTAAATTTTATTTAACTTTAACTGTAAAAATTCTTTGCCCATTAATCTTCTGCAGTTTTAGCATTCACTCAGGTTTCGTCCTATACTCTACTTTTTCCAATAGTCAATTATTTTATTTCAGGACAAAATTATTTTCTGTTTCCTTAATAATAAAAACACATTCCATATAGCCTACATCAAAGTTATCAAGCAAACCTCTTATAACAATACTGTGAACATTAAACAAGCTTGTTGAAATAATGAACTTTTCTTTAAATACTTAGTAGCATGCAATATTGGCCATTTGTATAGAGCTCTTTTATAAATTTTTATTAATTTATATTTACCATCCGGAGGTATCAAAATATACACTGACATTGAACGAACAGACAAACACAGAACAATCACAACACAGTAACAGAAACATACAGTTTACAATTAATTCATAATTCTTAGTTTCTTAGTATAGCTGCTTTTAAATCCTCTGTTATATAGCACATTTTAGATTGTACCTTTCAAGATTTTCTCTGGAATCCATGCTGCCTGCAACACGAAAGCCTGTGCTCGGAAACATTCCTATCAGTTATCAGCAATCAGCTAAAATAACTTGAGAAGCAGTTAGGCAGACCATTAGCACACATTTTTGGATAATTACTGTAAGACTATACTGAGACTTGAAGTTCAGGAGTAAACTATTGATTTAAAACTGAAAATTCCTTTTTAAACCTTGATAAAATTTTTGTACTAATTTTAATATCTTGGTTAAAGAAGTCCAATTAGAATTAGCATGGAAATAAAACAGAACATAAATGTTGCCACGTTTTTCTCTCATACCAGTGGATTAATTATATCATCCTTCACTAGCCCAGAGATACATTGTCATGTAGATAGTAGGGAGCTCAAAGAGTTGTGAAAGGGGTGGGCAGGCGTTTGCTGGAACAGAGTTGATGGCCTTATAAGCTTGTGTGGATTTTCGGGCTTGTGGCTGGCCTTGTTGATAGGCGGGGCCAATTTCAGGTAGGTATCAGGGCCCGAGAGATTGGCAGTGAAAGCCAGGGGTTGAAGGGGACCAGTAGATCCCAGTAAGCCTGGAGTTGCCTGCCCGAAACTTTACATTGGTGGCAGGCTAGTAGGCCAGCAAGTGCTCTGACTTGCGGCGCTTGGCGGGAAGATAGACGTCCGCCCATTTTTCTGCCGGGGGCCGATAATGGGGGTCCTTACCTTGAGAGCGTGGTGAAGGGGTGGGAGCAAGGTCCCACGGGGGTGAGGCAGTGGTCACATCGGACCGGACTTGAACTGCCACCACGTTGGGGCGCCAGTTGCGGCTGGGGCGGCTTGCACCCCGACGCTGACGGGGGGGTTTGGAGGGGTCAGCTGGCTGCAAAGGCGTCTGAGGCTGCGGCAGACAGCCTCAGAGGGGCTCTCAGGCGTGGAGGACGCGCGGCGAGGGGAGAAAGAATGCCGCGGAGACCAGGTCTGGTACGCAAGTCCGGTTTATTGCGGAAGGGGACATAGCTTTATAGGGTTAGGGACTGCGTGGAGGGATTTGATAGGTGCGGGCGGGTACTGCTTCCTGATAGGTGATTGTAAGTGGTTGCTAGGCAGAGGGCTGGCGGAGAGGTTTGGAATAGGGGAGGGGAAAGGAGGAGTGAGAGCTGGCCGGATGTTGGGCTAGGCGGGAGATAGAAAGGGGGAGGGCAGCGCCAGCCAGCCGCTAGCAGCAAAGGCCTAGTCAGGCATGGTCACCTTATCTAGGCCCAGTGGGCAGAGGCAGTATCAGTTCTTGCCGCACCGTTTGCTACTGTGGCAAGCCGAGTGCCCTTCCTCCCACAGTGGAGTCCTATAATTAGTCCTCCATAGCACACCTAAGGGAGGGTGACAGTAGAAAGTGCTTTGTAGGCTTCCAATAGCATACTTACGGTTCCTGGCAAGGTGTGGGTATTCTCTCTCAAAGAAATTAAGAATCATTATATTCTGTGACCAGTTGGTTCACCAGGGTACTATTTGAACCTCCAAGGGGAGCCGTCACCCAGCCTTACTGCTGCCCTGGGAGAGAGGGAAGTGAGGAAGGGAGAAAGGGGGAAGGATAGACTTATAAGCAGTTTATTCACTTGCAAAGGTGATTCCTTGCTTGAGGCCTTGTCTGGTCTTTTTTGTTGCTTTGATTTCTTGTCTTTCCTTTCTCTTTATCCCCCAAAAGCCCTTTGTTTTTCTTGCTTGCCTTTTTTTCTCTTTTTCCTTTCTTTTCCTTTTACTTTTTTTAATTAACCTGCAGGCAGTGTTTCTTATTTGATGTGCTTCCTCATCCTCCATTTCCTCTTTTCTGTGTGTACTGATTTTGGCTACCAGTGCTATCCCCTTTCCTTTACATGTTTGTATCTTCCATCAGCTATTGTTTCTCTTACATTCAACCTCTCTTTGTTTAGCTCCCAATTTTTGTGACATTTTATTTCTAACACCTCTATTTTGTTTTCTTTTATTCACTCTGTGTGACTGTCCTTTCTTTTCTCTTTGCCTCTCCCCTGACCGCACTGGTGTTTTAATTCATACTGTATTCTTCTTCATATTCAGTTTACCATCTCATTTTAGGTACTCCACTTTTTACTGGTATAACTCTATTCAGCTTACATGAGTTTAATATTTATTCTCCTAGATCTCACATGGTTGTTCTGCTAACATTTACTATCAATATTACTATTATACTTTTTCTTTTCTTATCTCTTTGCTTTCCCTGGACCTTATATTTTCCTTGAAGGGAACTTAGAAAACAATAAGGAAATAGTATAAGAAGAAAGAAGTGTCAAAGAGAAGACTTAACACACACACACAAAAACAGAACCTAAATAAACCCTGAGACTAGATGAACAAGCTAATCAGCTGAATAAACCCAACAAGGAAAAATGATGACCAGACAGCTACAAAAAATTACAAACCATACCAATATACAGGAAAACATGGACCAATCAAATGAAGAAACTAAAGACTAGGAAGAGGAGTGGAACATCGAACTACTAATCAAAGCTCTCAAAACATATATCATAGACCAATTTAATTAAGTGAAGGAAGAGATTCAAGATAATTAAGAAAACACTTGGAGGGCATACAGAAGAAATTGTAAACATATGCCAAAAGATAATGGATATGATGACAAACAGCACAATCCAAGAAATCTAAAATACACTTTCAGGAAATAATAGCAGACTAGAAGAGGCAGAGGAAAGGATTAGTGATGTGGAAGGCAGTATATCTGAAATCAAACAGATAGTAGAATTGATTGATAAAAAGAGAGAAAAAATCCAGCAGGAACTTGAGGACCTGAAAGACAACAGAAAATGAACAACATATGCATTATATCCATCCCAGAAGGAGAAGAGAAAGGAAAGGTGACAGAAGGGGTGTTGGAGGAAACTTCCCAAGCCTTTTGAGGGAGATGCATGTACATGTCCAGGAAGCACAACACACACCAAACAGCATAAACCCCAACAGGCCCACACCAAGACATATACTTGTGACATTATCCAATGCTCAAGACAATGAGAAAATACTAAAAGGAGCAAGAGGAAAGAGAACCATCACATACAAAGGAGGTGCCATAAGATTAAGTGCTGATTTCTCATCTGAAACCATGGAGGCAAGAAGACAGAGGTATGACATAGTCAAGGTACTAAAAGAAAAAAAATTCCAACCGAGAACACTCTATCCAGCGAAGTTAGCATTCAAAAATGATGGAGAGTTCAAAATATTCACAGATAAACAGAAACTAAGAGAGTATGCCAACAAGAATCCTGCCCTTCAAGAAATACTAAAGGGAATTGTGCAGGAAGAAAGAAAATGAGAAACAGAGTTGGAGGAGAGTGTAAGAGCAACTATAAAGACAAAAACAGAAAAAGAAAATCAAACAGAATATGAGAAACACAAATCCAAAGAAAATATGGCTAATAAAAGTAATTCCTTGAAAGTAATAACACTTGTAGGGTGGCACCGTGTGGGAGTGCGGCGACAGCAAGGGTCGGCTCGTCTCCAGGCGCCGGTGCGAGTTGGACCCGGGTGGCGGGAACAGGCATTAAGGCCCTCTGCTTGGGGCTCGGGCGTACTGCCCGCCCCTCTGCCGAGCTGCACCTGCTTCCCCCTCGGTGGCCTAACCCCGCCTCTCCCCCGAGGGCCACCGCCATGCCATGACAGCCCCACCTCACTGCCGCCGAGAACCCTGGCTACCCCGTCTTCTGCCCGCAACCAGTGATGCACCCCTGCACGAACCTATCAGCCATCTGCCGCCCCCGGCCACGCCCCCTGTCCCTCCCCCATCTTCACCCTATATTAACCGCTGTACTTCCTGAATAAATCAGACTTGCGCACAGATCCTGGTCTCCTTGGTAGTCTTCTTCCTACTGCGTGTCCCCCGCACCTTGCCGGCCCCGGAGTGCCTTCTCGGAAGGCCCCTCCGTGTGTTGCAGCCCTCCGCCCGAGCCCACACCGCCCCTGCAGCGGCCCTCTGGGCGAGCCCACACTGCGACATTTGGCGCCCAACGTGGGACCAACAACTTCCCGGCCAGACCCCCACCCGCCTCGCCTGCAAGGTAAGGACCCCCGTCTTCACTAGGCCCCGCCGTCGGCGCCATGGGCGGCCATATTTCCTCCCGCCAGGCGCCTCAGGATAGGGCCCTTGCCGGCCTTTTAGACACCAATCATATGAATGTCTCAGTAAAGCAGCTCCAAACATACTGGGACCTTTTGCTGCCTTTCAACCCCTGGCTCTCCACTTGCCAGCTGTGGGACCCGGACACGTACACTAACCTCATTGACCACGCCATGGCGGCTATGGAGTATGAGAACAAGCGTTTTCCCCCCAGCCTTATCCCCACGCTCATTGCCATTCACTCGTGCCTCCAGCGCAGGCAATCGGGACGCTTTCCACTGCACCTGCGGTAAGAGCAAGGGAGAGGAGTCTCAGTCAGACAGTGATTCCAACACCGAGTCCTTGTCCAGCTGCCTCAACAATGCCCTCGACTCTTGCCCGCCCAAACCGGACACGCCTACCTCGCCCCAAGATGGTGAACTTCCACCTTCTTCTTGGGAGGATAAAGGGAAGTCCCTCCCCCTATACCCGCCCCCTCCGGCCACGGTGCCATCTTGGCCCCCGCCGGAAGAGGAGCGGCCGCCATCTTACAAGCCGCCTACCCCCTGGGGCAGTCCGCCATCTTGTGAGGCGCCGCCATCTTGGGACGAGCCACGTTCTCGCCCCACCCCCTGGGCACCCCCCGCCGCGGATCCCTCATCCACCAGAGGGCCCATGGGTACTTGGCCCCCGCGGGCAGAGGCCCCCGCGCATCAGACGCTGCTCTAATACCCGCTGAATGCCGCCCCCTCGTGGCACCATCCGCAGGATTGGTACCCCTTTACAGCCGACGAAATAAAAAACCTCTGCAAGGCTGTTAAAGAGGATGGCCTCGGTAGCCCATACGCCCAACATTTGCTTGAGAAGCTTAGCACTCAGCTCGTGGTTCCGTATGACTGGGTTTCCCTCGCTCGGGCCATTCTAACCCCCGGCCAATTCATCGACTGGCATGCTCACTTTACATCAGAGGCAGAAAAGCAAGTGGCACACAATGCCCATGTCGGGGCTCGCCATCCCCCGGATGCTTACACAGGCACGGGCCAATTCACCAATCCGGCCCAATATCACAACGCCCCCCCCGAGTTCTGGCTCCAACTTCACGAGCTGGCTTTACGTGCTTTCTGCAGCTGCTCCACCACCAGACCTGAGCCACTTGCCAAGCTAGTCCAACGAAAAGATGAAGACTTCGCCGACTTCGTATCCCGGGTTCAGGAGGCCTGCAAGCGCAAGGTCCCTGGTGAGCGTGCGCAACAAGCCCTTGCCCGGGAACTCATTCTGGAAGGGGCCACCAATGCCTGCCGACAAGCCATCCTACCAATGAAGGAAAGGGGAGTACACGACTGGATCCTGGCCTGCTCCCACATAGACCCGCAGGCCACTGCGCTGGCTCAGGCCATAGCCATGGCCATGTCCCTCTCCTCCGACTGCTTCAAATGCGGAGAAACCGGACATTTTGCCCGTGAATGCCCTCATGCCGCCCGACCACGACCATCCATGAACACGCCTCGAGACACCGGAGGAGCTAGACCACTCGCGCCTCCCACCCCATGTCCCCGCTGCGGCAAAGGATACCATTGGGCCCATGACTGCCACATGGCCAACAGCCAACAGCAGCCTTTAAACATGAGAGGGGGCAGGCCTCAGCCCCACCAGCAAGAGGCCGCTCACCCACGCCACCACCCCCTGCCATAATGTGGACCATTCCACTGGGACCCAAGAAACCAATAATGGAGTTAGAGGTTGAAGGCCAATGGTTCAAGGGAATCCTTGACACCGGGGCAGAAATATCCTGCTTCCCAGAAACAGCCACACACAGCTGGGGTGTGCTCCCCGGCCCCCGCATCATTGGAGCCACCGGAACAGCTCCCTCATTCCAAACCAGCCAAGATCTTATTTGGAAGGACAAGGAAGGACGCCAAGGCACCTTCCGCCCCCTTGTCCTGCCCGGCATCGACAATATCCTCTGGGGCTGGGATGTCCTCTCAAACTGCAGAGCCATTCTATCCAAGGCTCCCCCCCAATGATATACGCCACTGCTCGCATTACACCTCCAGCACCCACTCCTCTTGAATGGGATACTGAGGAGCCCATTTGGGTGGAGCAGTGGCCCATCTCATCCCAGAAACTGTTAGTTCTCCGAGCTCTTGTCTATGACCAGCTCGACGCAGGACACATTGAGCCATCCACCAGTCTGTACAACTCACCCGTCTTCGTCATTCAGAAGAAGTCAGGCAAGTACTGGCTCCTCCACGACCTGCGTGAGATCAACAAGCACATCCGCCCAATGGGCTCCCCCCAAACGGGGTGCCCCCACCCCACGGCTATACCTAGACACTGGTGCGCCGTCACCATCGACATCAAGGACTGTTTCTTCTCCATTCCACTGCACCCAAAAGACCGTCCAAAATTCGCCTTCATGCTCCCGTGCACCAATCACCAAGAAGTAGCTGAGCATTACCAATGGCGAGTCCTCCCGCAAGGAATGCGAAACAGCCCGGCCATCTGCCAGCTTTATGTCAATAAGGCAATTCAGCCATTAAAGAACTTTGCATACATTATTCATTACATGGACGACCTTCTCGTGGTGCATGAAACCCCCGGAGGCCTCCAAGCCATCGTCACGGCATTACTGCGCCATCTCAACGACCTTGGCCTACAAGTCCAACAAGATAAGGTACGCATGGAGCTCTCCTTCACCTTTCTAGGCTTCAACATCCACAACACCATCACGCCTGTGGCCCCCCAACTGGCCATTCTGCAGAAGCTATCTCTGACAGAGCTACAGCAAATCTGTGGGCACATCAGTTGGCTCTGTTCGGCTCTCCCGATCACCACCGCTCAACTACAACCCCTCTTCGCCCTCCTGCAAACCAACCAAGACCCTCCGCAGGCCATAACAAAGAAAATCACTATTACCTCGGCTGCGCAGGAGGCCATCCGAGCTGTCAATGATGCCCTGCGAGAATGCCAACTGCAGCGTCATGACCCCAACCGAGCCATCTTGGCGCTGATCCTGCCTACCACGGGTACGCCCACCGGGCTCCTCTGGCAGAAGGGGCCCCTTCTCTGGCTCCATACCGCCAAAAGCAAGCTCAGAAAAATCGGCCCGCAAGTCACCCTCTGGATCTCCTTGGCCATTGACCTCATCCGGCAATGCACCCACACATATGATACTCCCCCTGACACCATTGTGTGGCCGCTTGATGCCAAGAAAACCACCGTGCTGCTTCTGTCCAGTCCAGACATGCAAGTCCTTGTGGAACTCTTCCATGGCGAATTTGACAACCACTACCCCAGCCATCGGCTGCTTCAGGGCATCTCCCAGTTATCCTTCATCCCTCCGCTGCACCACCCCTTCCTGTCTCGCCGCCCCTACCCACATTCTACCACCGCCTTCACTGATGCCTCCAAGCACATGTTCGCAGCTGTCATCTACTCGCCTGGTATGTCAGAGCCTCAAATACTCATCCACATCAACGTGAACTCTGTCCAGATAGGAGAGCTCCAAGCCGTCGTCCTAGCTCTCTGCGCCTGTCCCGACAGACCCCTCAACATCTTCACCGACAGCCTGTACACCTTGCAAGTCTGCCAAGTCTTGGCTTTCGCCACATTTTTTCCTGCCAAAAGGCCTATCGACCAAGCACTCCTAACTCTCCAGAGTCTCTTGGAAAACCGCACGGCGCCCTGGTACATCGCCCATGTGAGGAGCCATTCTGGCCTTCCTGGACCTATCGCCGCCGGCAATAACCTCTCTGATCAAGCCGTCCAAGCCCTCCCAGCCTCAGTAGAGTGCTCGGGAGGCCGACCGCCCACCCCTCCACCTGGCGACCTCCTCAACCAAGCCAAGCTACTCCACTCTCGATTTCACTTCTCTGCCAGGAGCCTTCACAAGTTGTTCCCAGAACTTTCCATCCAGGCCTGCAAGCACATGGTCAGATGCTGCCAAACCTGTGCACCCCTTCTGCCCCTTGGGCCGCTACAGCCGCAAGGAGTTAATCCGCATGGGGTATGCCCCAATGCCTGATGGCAAATGGACGTCACCCACGTGCCCCAGTTTGGCAGGCTCAAGTATCTCCATGTGACCATCGACACTTTCTCCCACCTGTGCTATGCCATTCCCCTCCCAGGAGAAACAGCCAAGCACTGCATTCAGGCCCTCAGACAAGCCATCCTCTTCATGGGAGTCCCATGGGACCTGAAAACCGACAATGGACCAGCATATCGCAGCGCTTCCTTCACTGCGTTCCTGAGGCTATACGACATCACTCATCACTTTGGAATTCCGTTCAACCCCCAAGGTCAAGGCATGGTTGAATGCACTCATCTCTTCCTCAAGCATCTTATTCAAAAGGAAAGGAGCAACCATCCCCGCCACACACCTGGAGAAATTGTCACCTCTGCCTTAATCCACCACAACCTCCTCTGCTTTGATGAGGATGGCCTTTCCCCAGTACATGCTCATTGGGGCCCGTCCTACCGGCCCACACAGGCCCCCCTTGTTCAGTGGAAAGACCCTAAGACTAACATGTGGTCAGGGCCTGCCCCCCTCCTTGCCCTGGGAAGGGGTTTTGCTTGTGTCTTTCCAGATGACGCCGCCCAGCCCATCTGGATCCCAGGACGCCTCATCCGGCCCACCACCGCCGAACTGCCTGACCCGGAGAGAGAAACGTCACCAGTGACACCTCGCCCCTCGGATGGCCATGATGACCCTGAATGCCGAGCCCGACCCTCTCCGCCAACAAGTTCTGCGGCTACTCCACCTAGCCCAAGCTGAAAGGGCCCGGCGGCCACCGCCACCCACCTTCACCCCCCCCCCCAAGACAGGCTTCTCGAACACGCTGCCTGGCGAGGCCGCCCCCAACAAAATGAGTGCTGGCCCTTCCTCTTCCACCTTCTTCGGCACTTAATAAAGGAAAAGGGGGAAATGTAGGGTGGCACTGTGTGGGAGTGCGGAGGCAGCAAGTGTCGGCTCGTCTCCAGGCGCCGGTGCGAGTCGGACCCGGGTGGTGGGAACAGGCGTTAAGGCCCTCCACTTGGGGTTCGGGCGTACTGCCCGCCCCTCTGCCCAGCTTCACCCGCTTCCCCCTTGGTGGCCTAACCCCGCCTCTCCCCCGAGGGCCACTGCCGCGCCATGACAGCCCCGCCTCGCTGCCGCCGAGAACCCTGGCTACCCCGTCTTCTGCCCGCAACCAGTGATGCACCCCTGCATGAACCTATCAGCTGTCTGCCGCCCCCCAGCCATGCCCCCTGCCCCTCCCCCATCTTCACCCTATATTAACCACTGTACTTCCTGAATAAATCAGACTTGCGCACAGATCCTGGTCTCCTCGGTAGTCTTCTTCCTACTGCATGTCCTCCGCACCTTGCCGGCCCCGGAGCACCTTCTCGGAAGGCCCCTCCGTGTGTTGCAGCCTTCCGCCCGAGCCCACACCGCCCCTGCAGCAGCCCTCCGGGCGAGCCCACACTGCGACAAACACTGAGTGTCAATGGATTAAACTCACCTTTCAAGAGACTCAGACTGGAAGATTGGATAAGGAAATATTACCCATCTATATGCTGTCTGCAAGAAACACATCTCAGACCCAGGGATTCAAGGAAGTTGAAAGTGAATGTCTAGAAAACAATCTTACAAGCAGACAACCAAAAAAGGGCAGGAGGAGCTATATTAATATCAGACAAAAAAGACTTTAAATGCAGAACAATTGTGAGAAACAAAGATGGACAATACATATTAGTGAAAGGGATAATCTTTCAAGAAGAAAGAACAATCATAAACATTTATGCTCCTAACAAGGGCGCCTCCAAATATGTGAGGCAAACACAGGAAAAATGAAATGAAGTAATAGATGCCTCTACAATTATAGTGGGGGACGTTAAGACACCACTATCAACTTTGGACAAATCTCAAAAGAGAATCAATAAACAAAGAAAGACGTTGAACAATGTATTAGAGTAGCTGGACCTAATAGACATATACAGAACATTACACCCGAATACAACAGGATATACATTCTTCTCAAGTTCACATGCATCATTCTCCAAGATAGACCACAGAAAAAGTCTCAATGAATTCAGAAAGATAGAAATCATACAAAAGAATTTCTCTGACCACAGTGGAATGAAGCTGGAAATCTGCAAGGGCCAGAGACCCAGATTTGACAACAAGATTTGGAACTTAACACACTCTTAGAAAAACAGTGGGTCAAGGAGGAAATCTCAAAATAAATTAATAACTACCTTGAAACTAATGATAATGATAACACAACATACCAAAACTTATGGGATGTTGCAAAAGCATTACCGAAAGGGAAATTTATATCCATAAATTCATCCAACAAAAAAGAAAAAAGAGCTAAATTTGAAGAAATAAATGCACACTTGGAGGAATTAGTTAAAAAACAAAAAGCTAACCCCAAAGAAAGAAGAAAGAAGGAAACAACAAAGATCAGAACAGAACTAAATGAAATAGAAAATAAGAAAGCACTTGAAAAAATAAGCAAAGTCAAGAGCTGGTTCTTTGAGAAAATCAATGAAATTGACAAACCCTTAGCTATATTAGCAAAGAAAAGAGAGAAGATGAACGTACACATTATAAGAAATGAGAAAGGAGATATCACCACTGATTCAATGGAAATAAAGACTATCACAAGTGAATACTTTGAAATCCTATATTCCAACAAAAACAACAATTTAGAGGAAAGAGCCAAATTCCTAAAAACACATAAGCAGCCTACGTTGATGATGTCAACAAACCAATCACAAGTAAAGAGATAGAATCAGTCATTAAAAACCTCCCAACTAAGAAGAACCCTGGGCCAGATGACTTCACAGGTGAAATCTACAAAACATTCCAGAAAGAACTAACACCAATCCTGCTGAAACTCTTCCAAAAAAATCGAAACAGCAGGAACATTACCTAACTCATTCTATGATGCCAACATTACCCTAGTACCAAAGCCAAACAAAGACACCACAAGAAAGGAAAATTACAGACCAATGTCTCTAATGAATCTTGACACAAAAATCCTCAACAAAATACTTGCTAATATATATACATAATGTGTTAGAAGTACACGCTCAAGCACCGAGACAAGATGACTTGGAAGGGAGAATGCTGGCAAGATGACATCTGAGTGAGTGCACCTTATAATCTCTCCTGCAAAGAAGCGGCTGAGTAGGGTTGGAGTCCTGTTGGACAGGGCTGTTTAAGGTGATTGCAGGGCAGGAGGTTTCTGGACGTTGATGTGGTGGGACAGTGACAGAGGGGATTCTTGTAAGAGGTAGGATAGACATCGTAATAATGTTTAGTCTTCCTAACCATGAACAGGGGATATTCTTCCATTTATTTAGGTCTTCTTTGATTTCCTTGAACAGTCTTGTGTAGTTCTCAGTGTATAAGTTTTTTACATCTTTACTTAAATTTATTCCTAAATATTTGATTTTTAAATTTACTGTTGTAAATGGTATTTGTTTCTTGATTTCCTCCTGATCTTGCTCATTATTGGTGTACAGAAATGCTATTGATTTTTGTGCATTGATCTTATAACCTGCAACTTTACTAAACTCATTTATGAGTTCTAAAAGCTTTGTTGTAGACCTCTCAGGTTTTTCTATGTATAGGATCATGTCATCTGCAAATAATGAAATTTTGACTTCTTCCTTTCCAATTTGAATGCCTTTTATATCTGGTTCTTGCCTCAGTGCTCGAGCAGGTACTTCTAAGACAATGTTAAATAGAAGGGGAGACAGTGGGCATCCTTGTCTTGTTCCTGACTTTAGAGGGAAAGATATTAGGATTTCTCCATTGTAAATGATGTTGGCTGTGGATTTTTCATATATACTCTTTATCATGTTCAAAAATTTCCTTGTATTCCAATCTTTTGGAGTGTTTTTATCAAGAAAGAGTGCTGTATTTTGTCAAATGCTTTTTCTGCATCTATAGATATAATCATGTGATTTTTTTCCTTCAATCTGTTCATATGGTGTATTACATTGATTGGTTTTCTTATGTTGAACCATCCTTGCATACCTGGAATGAATCCCACTTGGTCGTGTTGTATAATTCATATCCTTCAATCTTTTTACATTGTGTATTACATTGATTGATTTTCTTATGTTGAACCATCCTTGCATACCTAGAATAAATCCCACTTGGTCGTGGAGTATAATTCATTTAATGTGTTGTTGAATACGATTAGCAAGTATTTTGTTAAGTATTTTTGCATCTAGGTTCATTAGAGAAATTGGTCTGTAATTTTCCTTTCTTGTGGTGTCTTTGCTTGGCTTTAGTACTAGGGTAATGTTGGCATCATAGAATGAGTTAGGCAATGTTCCTTCTGTTTCAATTTTTTGGAAGAGTTTCAGCAGGATTTGGTTTCTTATTGGCATACTCTCTTAGTTTCTGTTTATCTGTGACTATTATTTTGAACCCTCCATCATTTTTGAATGCCACCTTGCTGAATAGAGAATTCTTGGCTGGAAATTTTTTTCTTTTATTTCCTTGACTATGTCATACCAATGCCTTCTTGCCTCCATGTGTGTTTCCTAAGTCCCTGTTGGGTTTTTTCTTTTTTATCTATCAGTTTTACAATCTGTTTTCAGATGTACTGTCTTTCACATCACTAATTCTTTCCTCTGCCTCTTCAAATCCAGTGTTATTTGCAGAGAGCATATTTTTGATTTCTTGAATTCTGCCATTTATCACCATCATATCCCTTACCTTTGTGAGTATGTTTACAATTTCTTTAGTATTCTCTCACAGTGTTTTATTAATAACCTCAATCTCTTCCTTCACTTCATTAAGTTGGTTCATGATATTTGTTTGGATAGCTTTGATTAGTTGTTCAATATTCTACTCCACTTCCTGGTTTTCACTTTGTTCATTGGACTGAGCCATGTCTTCCTGATTATTGGTATGGTTTGTAATTTTTTGTTGCTGTCTGGTCATCATTTTATCTTGATGGATTTGTTCAATTGATTAGCTTCTTCCACTATTCTGGATTTTATTTAGTTGCTGTTTTTGTGTGCATGTTAAGTGTTCTCTTTGACATTTTGTTCTTCTTATTCTATTTCCTTGTTGTTGCATAAGTTCCCTTGGAGGAAAAAGATTAGGACCAAGGAAAGCAAAAGAGGTAAGAAAAGAAAAAGTGTATTAATAATCATAGTAATAGTTAGCAGAGGAACCATATAAGGCCTAAGAGAATAAATATTTTACTCATGTAAGCAGTGTAGAGTTATAGGAATAAAAAAGCAGAGTAACTATAATGAAATGGGAAACTGAATAAGGAGAATATAGTGTGAATTAAAAGGTCAGCATGATGAAGAGAGAGGGAAAGAGAAAATAAAGGATGAAAACAAAACAAGTTAATAAAAGACAGAAAAGGGAATATTAGGGTTAGAAATAAAAAGCCAAAAAAAATTGGGTGGCTAAACAAAGAGAGATGGAATGTAAGTGCAACAACAGAAAGTGGAAGATAGAAAGATGTAAGAAGGAAAAGGGATAGTGTTGGTAGCCCACCTGTACGCACAGAAAAGAGAAAACTGAGGAAGTGGAAACACAGCAAACAAGAAATAAACTGGCAGCACCTAATTTTAAAAAGGCAGGTGGATAAAGAGGAAGGAAAGACAAGAAAACAAACAAACAAAAAAGGATAAACCCACAAGGAAGAGTCAACCAAATACTAAGAAAAAACAGACTTCCACCTTAAGCCCCTGTGGAGCTTGTCAGGCTGCTGGTGTTATCAATCAATTACCCTGCAGCTTTCCCACTGCTGATTTTGAGGTTGGTTTTATTGATTAAACTAAGTTAAAATATATAACAAAAGTAACCTTTTTTTTTAGGAAAAAATAAGAGACCCAAGAGAATTTAATACAAGGATAATGTCTTTGATTTCCCTGTCCTAAAGTATCTTCTATATGCTTAATATCCCAGTGGGTCACTCCTCTAAGAGGGTCCAGGAATCGAAATAGAGACCGTGTATATTCATGGCTGAAACTCCTCCACTGAGCTAAACTTTCTTGTTGAGTTAATTAGCTCTTCAGAATGAGTCCTTTTCCCTGGGGCAGGATTGACTCTGCAACTGAATAAACTGCTGTTGAGGAATCTGTCCTCACCCCCTTTTTTCTAACTGCTTTCTCTCCCAGGGCAGCCTGTGTGAGAGTTCCCATTTGAAATTCAAATGGAACTCCAGTGACAGCTCACCATAGGAAAAAATGACTCTCAGTCTCTTCAAGATAGAGCACCCATACCTTGCCAGGAATCCTAAATATGCTCTTGGAGGCTTATTAAGCAATTCCTACTCTCCCCCTTCCTTAGGTGAATTGAACAGGACTAGTTAATTGCCTGACTCCACCCTCTCCCAGACCAATTTTCCCTATTGCAAGGAGGTTAGATAAATCAGGCTGCCTCAGAAGATTTACATCTCCTCTCTTCCTGGTTTCTTCTCAAGCCAGCTGGTATGCTCTTCAAAGCTCAAAAAAAGGGAGTCCAGATAATTGAGCCTGCACTTGAGGGACACCTATCCACCCTTCACCAGAATTCTCCTACTCTTGGTGTTTGTCTTCTCTAGCTGGGTGACCAGCAAGGGTCATGGAATATCATAGCCTCCTGCCCTGAGGGAGGGGCTTAGCCATCCCATGGCTCCAGCCAGCCTCAAGTGTCAGAAACTCATGGCTTTATCTTAAGCAATAACTCTTTTTGTTGCACTCTCTCCAGATCGATGCCCTGAACCCTTCTGCTCTGTGGGTTCCAAAAACAGCTCACTCAGGCAAGATTTTGTCCCCACTCAGCTGTTCTTTTAGGAGAGATGATATGGAGCACTTAATCTGATGCATCTTGGCCCTCCTCTCACCATGCTGTTTTGGCCACTGCAACATTGTAATACATTTCAAGGTCAGGCAGTGAATTTCCTCCCATGTCATTCTTCTTTTATAGAATGCTTTTGGCTATTTAGGTACACTTTACCATCCAAATGAATTTGGTAATTCCCTCTTCTATTTCTTTAAAGTAGGCAGTTGGAATTTGATTGATATTGTATTGAATCTATAAACAAGTTTAGGCAAGATTGACATCTTCATGATATTTAGTCTTCCAATCATTGAGCACAGAATATTTTTCCATTTGTCTAGGTCTTCACTGATTTCTCTTAGCATTGTTTTCTTATTTTCTTCACATAATTACTGTACTTCTTAGGTTAAATTGAGTCCTAGGTATTTCAGTCTTTTTGTTACTAATGTAAATGGAATTTTCCCCCTGATTTCCTCTGTTCACTACTAAGGTACAAAAACATTACTAATTTTTGCAGATTGATCTTGTATCTTCCCAGTTTGCTGAACTCTTTTATTAGCTCAAGTAACTTTTTTGTAGACATTTCAAAATTTTCTAAATATATGCCATCTGCAAATAGTGAGAACTTTACTTCCTCTTTTCCTATTTGGATGTCTTTAATAATTTTTTCATGTCTAATTGCTCTAGCTAGTACTTTTAGTACAATGTTGAATAATGATGGTGACAGTGGACATCCTTGTCTTGGTTCTGATTTAGAGGGAAAGATTTCAACCTTTCCTCATTGAGTATGATGTTGGCTGTGGGTTTTTCATATATGCCTTTGATCATACTGAAGAATTTTCCTTCTATTCCTATCTTTCAAAGTGTTTTTATCAAGAAAGAATGCTGGACTTTGTCAAATGATTTTTCTGCATTGATTGAGATGATCATGTGGTTTTATTCCTTTCATTTGTTAAAGTGGTGTATTGCATTGATTTATTTTCTTATGTTGAACCAGTCTTTCATAATAGGAATAAAACCCACTGTTCATGATGTGTAAGTCTTTTGATATGCTGTTGGATTCAATTTGCAAGTATTTCATTGAGAATTTTTGAATCTATATTCATTAGAGAGATTGGTCTGTAATTTTATTTTCTTATAAAATTTTTATCTGGCTTTGGTATTAGGGTGATGTTGGCTTCATTATATGTGTTGGATAATTTTCCCTCCTCTTTAATATTTGTGAAGATTTTAAACAGGATTTGTGTTAATTCTTTTCAAAATGTTTGGTAGAATTCACCTATGAAGTCATCTGGCCCAGGAATTTTCTTTTTTTTTGGAAATTTTGATGATAGATTCAATCTCTTTAAATATGATTGGTTTGGTAAATTCTTGTATTTCTTGAGTGTCAGTGTAGGTTGTACATTTCTAGGAATTTGTCCATTTCATCTAGGTTGTCTAGTTTATTGGCATACAGCTTCTCATATTCTCTTATGATCCTTTTTATTTCTGTGGGGTCAGTTGTAACTTACCCCCTTTTGCTTCTAATTGTATTTATTTGCTTTTTCTCTCTCTTTTTCTTTGCTAATCTAGCCAGGGGTTTCCTCAATTTTATTGATCTTCTCCAAGAATCAAATTTTGGTTTTGCTAATTCTATTTTATTTTTGTTCTCAATTTCATTTATTTCTGCACTGATCTTCGTTATTTTATTCCTTCTGCTTAATTTAGATTAGTTTGCTGTTCTTTTTCTAGTTCCTCCATCTGTTTAGTTAGGTCATTGATTTTAGCTTTTTCTTCTTTTCTAATGTAAGCATTGAGGGCTATAAATTTTCTTCTCAGCACTGTCTTTGCTGCATACCATAGCTTCTGATATGCTCTGTTCTCATTGTCACAGTCTTGAGATATTGATTTATTTCTCTTGAAATTTCTTCTTTGACCACTGATTATTTAACTATGTGTTGTTTTTTCCATATATATGTGAATTTCCTCTTTTCTGCTGTTGGAGATTTGGACCCAAAGGGTATCAGCAATGAAAGAAAGAGAAAAGGGAGAGTGAAGGAAAGAGAAAGGAAGAAAGAAAAAGAAAGAATGAGAGAGCTGGGATCAGGGAGTCTGTGAGTAGAGACTCATCAGACAACTTTATTGTTCACAAGGGGCTCTATATATACCTCAGTCCATGTGGGTAGAAGCAGCAACATGCAGTTAACCATCAACATTACTCATAGTCTAAGGAATTCAAAAAGTCTTATCTCAAGGTACAAAGTTTAAGTGTTCTATTTACTACACAAATGTTATCTGCTCATCTTTTCTTTCAGCATTTCCCACCTTTATCCTGTTTGCCAGAAACTCTTTTTTTTAAGATTTATTTTTCTCCCCTCCCCCGTGCCCCAGTTGTCTATTCTCTATTTGCTGTGTCTACTTTGTCCACTTCTTTTGTCATCAGTGGCATGGGAATCTGTGTTTCTTTTGGTTGTGTCCTCTTGTTGTGTCAGCTCTCCATGTGTGAGGCACCACTCCTGGGCAGGCTGCACTTTCTTTCACGCTGGGTGGCTCTCCTTATGGGGTGCACTCCTTGCACGTGGGGCTCCCCTATGTGGGAGACACCCCTGTGTGGCAGGGAACTCCTTGCGTGCATCAGCACTGCACATGGGCCAGCAGCACATGGGTCAAGGAGGCCCGGGGTTTAAACCACGGACCTCCCATGTGGTAGAGGGATGCCCTAACCACTGGGACAAGTCTGCCACCCAGGAAATCTTTTTTTTTTTTGTCTTTATTCATTTTTTAAATATTACATTCAAAAAATATGAGGTCCCCATATACCCCCCACCCCCCTCTCCCCACTACTCCCCCCATAGCAACATTCGCCTCCATCTTCATGAGACATTAATTGCATTTGGTGAATACATCTCTGAGCAACCCTGCACCTCATGGTCAATGGTACACATCAGAGCCCACACTCTCCCACGTTCCATCCAGGGGCCATGGGAGGACCTACAATGTCCAGTAATTGTCCCTGCAGCACCACCCAGGAAAACTCCAAGTCCCAAAAACACCTCCACATCTCATCTCTTTCTCCCATTCCCCACACCCAGCAGCCACTGTGGCCACTATCTCCACACCAATGCCACATTTTCTTCAATTACTAATCACAATAGTTCATGAATAGAATATCAGTAAGTCCACTCTAATCCATATTTTATTCCTCCATCCTGTGGACTTCGGATTGGTTGTGTCCAATCCACATCTATGTGAAGAGGGGTCTTAGAATCCACATGGATGCTGGATGCAATTCTCCTACTTTCAGTGGTAGGCACTCTTGGCTCCATGGTGTGGTGGTTGACCTTCTTCAACTCCATGTTAGCTGAGTGGGACAAGTCCAATAAATCAGAGTGTAGGAGCTGAAGTCTGTTGAGGCTCAGGGCCTGGCTATCATATGGTCAGTCCAGAGATTCATATCCCCTAGATATATCTTAAACCCCAGCCCCAACTACAATTCTGGTAAAGTAACAGGAAAGGCTTGTGAAAAGAGATCACATCTGAGTCCATCTCTATCACACAGAAACACCAACTCCAAAGAAGGGCCAACTGACATGGCAGTGAACTCCATCTGTCATGACCATAAAACGTGTGGGTCTCTGTAGCCCTCAGAAGAACCAATACCTGGGGTTGTATCTACTTTATCTGTCTCTGAGAGTCTGCTCAGGTGTGCATAAGGGCAACCCCTCTGATAACATCCCAGCTCTTTTTTAGAGATGCATAGCCATATAAACTCATTTGTCCTTTCCATTTTGCCCTTGATTTAGGTCAAAAAGCATTTTTAACTCCTGTTATTATATATAGACAGAGATATTCTACTGGTCCGAGTAGACCTTTTCTTCAAGGTCATTTTCTAGTTACATCATCAGCTGGTACTTGATAGTAATCCCTCGGCACCAGGGAGGCTCATCCCCAGGAGTCATGTCCCACACTGGGGGGAAGGCAACGAATTTACATGCTGACTTTGGGTTCAAGACTGGCCACATTTGAGCAACACAGAGGCTCTCAGGAGGTAACTCTTAGGCACACAGCTGCTCTAGGCCTTGTTCTTATTTCAGGTGCACAGGGTGACAAGCATAGTCATTAGTACCAGGGGCTCATTGTTGGACCTTCATTCTTTTTTGGTCTTTGCCATTGCACTTGGGGGATTGTTGCTGTTCCTTTAGGGACTGTGATAGAGCTCCCCTGGCTAGAACTCAGCACTCCCTTAGTTGTTTTTAATTGTTTCCACTATGAAAATATCAAAACATTTTTATGTACCCTGAATATATGCCCAGTATTGGCCCAGGGGTTAGGGCGTCCGTCTACCATATGGGAGGTCCACGGTTCAAATCCCGGGCCTCCTTGACCCGTGTGGAGCTGGCCATGCACAGTGCTGATGCGCGCAAAGAGTGCCCTGCCACGCAGGGGTGTCCCCCGCGAATGGGGAGCCCCATGCGCAAGGAGTGTGCCCCTGAGGAAAGCCACCCAGCGTGAAAAGAAAGAGCAGCCTGCCCAGGAATGGCACTGCCCACACTTCCCATGCCGCTGATGACAACAGAAGCGGACAAAGAAACAAGACGCAGCAAATAGACACCAAGAACAGACAACCAAGGGAGGGGGGGGAATTAAATAAATAAATAAATCTTTAAAAAAAAAAAAAAGAAAAAAAAAACTCCTTCCAACCATGTGTCCCCTGACAATAACATCCAACACCAGTATTCCTCCCCTGCCATTGTTGAACCACTCTGTGATCCAAAACTTCCTGAAAAGTTAACCCCAATATATTGCCAGGTTCCCTTAATAGTAAAATGGAATATTGTGATGAGTTTAAAGGTTAGATATAGAACACATATTAATTTGGAAAAATTCTACATCCTATCTTTTTCTTTTCTTTTTTCTAACTATTAAGTTTATATTCACAAGAGTCTTAGATCACAGTAATTCATATATACAATATACAGTACTCCCATATTCATACCATATTTACTGAAACTGATGTACAGATATTGAGAAAATAGCTTTCAAACAAGGTAACATTTGTGTTTACATTGTGGTTTATATTTTAGATGATACAATTTTCTAAATTTTTGCTATCCTATGTTTTACATTATGATTTACATTTTAGCCTATCAGTCCCTATATATTTTTGGTGTAATTTTACATGTCTTATATCCATCCTTGCATACTCTTGTGAAACACTTTTATTGCCCACACAGTTACATTGGTTCCATCTATTCAGTACCTATTTCCCGCTCCCCTTAGAGCCCACAGTGACAGTCAATCTTCATTTCCTGAGGAGCCACGTTCAGAGATACTTGAAACAGTGTTGAGGGCTTGACATGCTCAACTGCCCTAATCCCCTGGGAGCCACCATTTCTCTTGAGAGATACAGTTTCCTCTATTTGATGACATTAGTCTTCCCCAGGATGTGGGTATACCTTCACTCTCATTATATGGGTGTCTACCCAATGATATAACCCACTCTGGCAAAATGAGCATTCACATATTCCCTAGGAGTCTGTCCTGTGTCAGATTATCCCCTTTAAGTATCTTAAACAGGTAACTTTCCTAATTATATTCTGAAAAGGTTTTCTCAACATTATACTCTGAATGAACACCTGACAATCTCTTATGTTTGTATGTTGCCCCACCCTCCCCCTAATTTCTTGGGCAATATTACCCATCCTCCCATCCCTAGCCCGCCCTCAAGCCCTCAAAGCCCCACCCAAAGGTAACCCTATGCCCCCATTTTATCCCTTCCTTGTACATATACTTACCTCCAGCTTATCATAGATTTCACCCATGTAGATGTCAGCTTACATCCTTCCTCTACCCCCTGATTCCCTGTAAGCCAATCATCCAGTCTCTACCTCTCTGAGGAAGCTTGGTTTACTTATTTCATATCATTGAGGTCATGTAGTATTTGTCCTTCAATGCCTGGGTTGCTTCACTAAACATAAAGTTCCCAAGATTCATCCATGTTATCACGTGTGTTTGTAGTGTATTTGCTCTTAAAGCCAAGTAGTATTCCATTGTATGTATATACCACATTTTATTGATACACTCATCTGTTGATGGGCATTTGGGTTGATTCCAACTTTTGGCGTTAGTGAACAATGCTGCTATGAACATTGGTGTGTATATATCGGTTTGTGTCCTTGTTTTCAGTTCTGCTGGGTGTATACCCAGCAGTGGAATTGCTGGGTCATATGGCAAATCTATGGTTAGTTTTTTGAGAAACCTGCAAACTGACTTCCAGAATGGCTGGATCCTTCTGCATTCCCACCAGCAGTGGATGAGTGTTTTCATTCCTCGACATCCTCCCCAGCATTTGAAGTCTTCTGTTTCTATCTTAGCTGCCAATCTTATGGGAGTAAGATGGTATCTCATAGTTTTGATTTACATTTCCCTGATAGGTAGAGATTTGGAGCATTTTTTCAAGGGCTTTTTAGCCATTTGTATTTCTTCTTTAGAGAAGTGTCTGTTTAAATCTTTTTCCCATTTTTTAAATGGGTTGTTTATCTTTTTCTTTTCACGATATAGGAGTTCCTTATATATGCAAGTTATAAGTCCCCTATCCAATATATGGTTACCAAATATTTTCTCCCATTGTGTAGGCTCCCTTTTCACTTTCTTTTTTTTATTGATTTTGTAAAAATATTACATTAAAAAATATATATATGAGGACCCATTCAACCCCACCACCCCCACCCCACCACTCCACCCCCCCCCCCAGCAACACTCATTCCCATCATCATGACATATCCATTGCATTTGGTAAGTACATCTCTGGGCACCTCTGCACCTCATGGTCAATGGTCCACATCATGGCCCATACTCTCCCCCATTCCATCCAGTGGGCCCTGTGAGGATTTACAATGTACGGTGATTACCCCTGAAGCACCATCCAGGGCAGCTCCAAGTCCCAAAGACGCCTCCACATCTTGTCTCTTCCTGCCATTCCCCATACCCATTAGCCACCATGTCCACTTTTCCCACTCCAATGCCACCTTTTCTCTGTGGACATTGGATTGGTTGTGTCCATTGCACCTCTATGTCAAGTGGGGGCTTAGAATCCACATGGATACTGAATGCAATCCTCGTGCTTTCAGTTGTAGGCACTCTAGACTCCATGGTGTGGTGGTTGACCTTCTTCAACTCCATGTTAGCTGAGTGGGGTAAGTCCAATAAATCAGAGTGTAGGAGCTGAAGTCTGTTGAGGCTCAGGGCCTGGCTATCATATTGTCAGTCCAGAGATTCAAATCCCCTAAATATATCTAAAATCCCAGCATCAACTACAATTCCAGTAAAGTAGCATGAAAGTCTTGTGAAAAGAGATGCCATCTGAGTCCAGTTCCATCACACAGAAACACCAGCTCCAAAGAAGGGTCATCTGCCATGGCAGTGAACCCCATCTGCCATGACCATAGCACCCGTGGGTCTCTTTATCCCTCAAAAGAACCAATACCTGGGGTTGTATCTACTTTATCTGTCTTTTCGACTCTGCTCAGTTGTGCATAAGGGCAATCCTTCTGACAGCCTCCAGACTCTTTTTTACAGTCTCGTAGCCATATAAACTCATTTCTCCTTTCCATTTCCCCCTTACATTAGGTCAAACAGCATTTTAAAGTCATGTTATTATATGTAGACAGGGATATTCTACTGATCCACATTGAACCTTTAATTCAATGTCATTTTCTGGTTGCATCTTCAGCTGGTATTTGGTAGTGATCCCTCGGTGCCAGGGAGGCTCATCCCCGGGTGTCATGTCCCATGCTGGGGGGAATGCACTGCATCTACATGCTGAGTTTGGCTTCGAGACTGGCCACATTTGAGTAACACGGAGGCTGTCAGGAGGAAATTCCCAGGCACAATGCTGCTCTAGGCCTTGTTCTTATTGCAGGCATATAGGCTCACAAGCATAGTCATTAGTATCAGGAATTCCTTCCTGTTTCTTACCGTTGCACATGGGGGACTGCTGCTGCTCCCCTAGGGACCACAACAGAGGCCCCACGGCCAGGAACCCAGTACTCCCCCCAGCTGTTGTTTTTAATTGTTTCCACTATGAGTATATCTAAACATTACCATGCACCCTGGACATACGCCCTGTATAACTCCCCATCAACCATATATCGCCTGTCAATAACTTCCCATACCAGTATTCCTCCGCCGCCATTGTTGAATCACTCTGTGATCCAAAACTTCCCATAAAGTGAATCCCAATATAATGTCAGGTTCCCTTACTAGTACAATGGAATATAGCGATGAGTTCAAAGGTTAGATCTAGAGTACGTATTGATTTGGAAAAATTTCTACATCCTATCTTTTTCTTTTCTTTTTTCCTAATTATTGAGCTTCTCTTCACAAGAGTCTTAGATCACAGTAATTCATATATACAATATACAGTACTCCCACACATCCACCATAAAACCTTTTCCTTTCCACAGTGATAATCTTTTAAATTATTCATATCATATTTACTGATACTGATGTACAGACTCCGAAACAATAGCCATCAAACAAGGTGACATCTGTGCTTACAATGTGGTCCATACTTTAGGATACAAGGTTTTCTAAATTTTTTAGTTATCCTATGTTTTACATTATGGTTTACATTATTAGTCTGTCGTCCCCTATATGTTTTTGGTGTAATATTACATGTTTTATATTCATCCTCGTATACTGTCATGAAACTCCTCTCTTGCCCCCACATTTACCTTGGTTCCCTCCATTCAACATCCATTTTCGCCTCCCCTTGGGGCCCACAGCGACAGCCAATCTCCATTTCCCAAGGAGCCACATCCAGAGATACTTGCAAGAGTGTTCAGGGCCTCACTTGCTCAACTGCCCTAATGTCCTGGGAGCCACCCTTTCTCTCGAGAGATACAGTTCTCTCTATTTGATGGCATTAGTCCTCCCCAGGATGTGGGTCCACCCCAACTCTCACTTCTTGGGTCTCTACCATATGGTACAACCGATCCTGGCAAAATGAGCCTTCAGACATTCCCCAGGGGTCCATCCCACATCAGACCATCCCCTCTGAGCATTCTAAACAGGTAATACTCCTAATTATATTTTGAAACGATTTTCTCAGCATTTTACTCTCAACCAACACCTGACACTCTCCTATGTTTGTATGTTGCCCCTCTCTCCCCCCAATTTTGTGGGCAATATTACCCCGCCGCTCATCCCCAGCCCCCCTCAAACCTGCAAAGTCCCACCCAAATGCAACCCCTTGCCCCCAATTTATCTCTTCTTTCTGCTCATACTTACCGCCAGCTCATCATAGATTGCACCCCTGCAGACATCGGCTCACATCCTTCCTCCACTCCCCGATTTCCTGTAAGGCTATTTTCCAGTTTCTAGCTCTCTGAGGCAGCTTGCTTATTTCATATCATTGAGGTCATGTAGTATTTGTCCTTCAATGCCTGGGTTGCTTCACGCAACATAAGGTTCTCAAGATTCATCCATGTTATCACGTGTGTTTGTAGTGTATTTGTTCTTACAGCCGAGTAGTATTCCATTGTGTGTACATACCACATTTTACTGATCCACTCATCTGTTGATGGGCATTTGGGTTGATTCCAACTTTTGGCGATAGTGAACAATGCTGCTATGAACATTGGTGTACATATATCGGTTTGTGTCCTTGTTTTCAGTTCTGCTGGGTATATACCCAGCAGTGGTATTGCTGGGTCATACAGCAAATCTATGGATAGTTTTTGAGAAACCACCAAAGTGTCCTCCAGAATGGTTGGATCCTTCTGCTTTCCCACCAGCAGTGGATGAGTGTTCCCCTTTCTTCACATCCTCTCCAGCATTCGTATTCTTCTGTTTTTTTCATAGCTGCCAATCTTATGGGAGTAAGATGGTATCTCATTGTAGTTTTGATTTGCATTTCCCTGATAGCTAAATTTTTGGAACATTTTTTCATGTGCTTTTTAGCCATTTGTATTTCTTCTTTGGATAAGTGTCTGTTTAAATCTTTTTCCCAGTGTTTAAATGGGTTGTTTATCTTTTTATTTTCAAGATATAGGAGTTCCTTATATATGCAAGATATAAGTCTCTTATCAGATATATGGTTGTCAAATATTTTACCCATTTGGTGGGTTCCCTTTTTACTTTCTTGACAAGCTCCTTTGAGGTGCAGAAGGCTTTAATTTTGAGGAAGTCCCATTTATCTATTAGTTCTTTTGCTGCTCGTGTTTTTGGTGTGATATTCATGAAACCATTTCCTATTACAAAGTCCTGTAGATGATTCCCTACACTGTTTTCCAAGGTCTTTATGGTCTTGGCTCTTATATTTAGGTCTTTGATCCATCTTGAGTTGATCTTTGTATAAGGTGTGAGATGGCAATCCTCTTTCATTCTTCTACATATGGCTATCCAGTTCTCGAGGCACCAGTTGTTGAATAGGCCATTCTCTCCCAGTTGAGAGGGTTTGGTGGCTTTATCGAATATTACATGGCTATAAATATGAGGTTCTATAACAGAACTTTCATTTCGATTCCATTGGTCTGTGTGTCTCTCCTTATGCCAATACCATGCTGTTTTCACTACTGTAGCTTTGTAGTATGTTTTGAAGTCAGGAAGTGTGATTCCTCCAATTTCATTTTTCTTTTTCAATATGTCTTTGGCTATTCGGGGTCTCTTTCCTTTCCAAATAAATTTCATAGTTAGTTTTTCTAGTTTCTTAAAGAAGGCTGTGTTGATTTTTATTGGGATTGCATTGAATGTGTAGATCGGTTTTGCTGGGATAGTCATCTTAGTGATATTCAGTCTTCCTAACCATGAATAAGGAATATTCTTCCATTTATTTAGGTCTTCTTTGATTTCCTTGCACAGTCTTGTACAGTTCTCGGTGTATAAGATTTTTACCTTTTTAGTTAAATTTATGCCTAAGTATTTGATTTTTTTATTTACTATTGTGAATGGTATTTCTTTCTTGATTTCCTCCTGATCTTGCTCATTATTGGTTTACAGAAATGTGAGTGATTTTTGCACATTGATCTTATAACGTGCGACTTTACTAAACTCATTTATGAGTTCTAGAATCTTTGTTGTAGATCTCTCAGGGTTTTCTATGTATAAGATCGTGTCGTCTGCAAATAATGAAATTTTGACTTCTTCCTTTCCAATTTGAATGTCTTTTATATCTGTTTCTTGCCTCAGTGCTTGAGCAAGTACTTCTAAGTCAATGTTAAATAGCAGGGGAGACAATGGGCATCCTTGTCTTGTTCCTGAGTTTAGAGGGAAGGATTTTAGGATTTCTCCATTGTAAACAATGTTGGCTGTAGGTTTTTCATATATACTCTTCATCATGTTCAAAAAATTTCCTTGTATTCCGATCTTTTGGAGTGTTTTTATCAAGAAAGAGTGCTGTATTTTGTCAAATGCTTTTTCTGCATCTATAGATATAATCATGTGATTTTTTTCCTTCAATCTGTTTATATGGTATATTACACTGATTGATTTTCTTATGTTGAATCATCCTTGCATATCTGGAATAAATCCCACTTGGTCGTGGTGTATAATTCATTTAATGTGTTGTTGAATATGATTAGCATGTATTTTTTAAAATATTTTTCTGTCTAGGTTCATTAGAGAAATTGGTCTGTAATTTTCCTTTCTTGTGGTTTCTTTGTTTGGTTTTGGTACTAGGGTAATGGTGGCATCATAGAAGATGTTTGGCAATGTTCCTTCTGTTTCGATTTTTTTGGAATGATTTCAGCAGGATTGGTTAGTTCTTTCCAAAAATTTTGTAGAACTCACCTGTGAAGCCGTCTGACCTGGGGCTCTTCTTAGTTGGGAGATTTTTAATGACTGATTCTATCTCTTTGCTTGTGATTGGTTTATTAAGATCATCAATTTCTTCTTTCATCAATATGGGCTGCTTATGTGTTTCTAGGAATTTGTCCATTTCCTATAAATTGTCATTTTTGTTCGAATATAGTTTTTCAAAGTATCCTCTTATGATAGTCTTTAATTCTGTGGGGTCAGTGGTGATCTCTCATTTCCCATTTCTTATTTTGTGTATTTGCATCTTCTCTCTTTTTTTCTTTGTTAGTCTCACTAAGGGTCTGTCAATTTTATTGATCTTCTCAAAGAACCAGCTCTTGGTCTTGTTTACCTTTTCAAGTGCTTTCTTATTCTATTTCATTTATTTCTCCTCTTATCTTTGTTATTTCTTTCCTCCTTCTTCCTGTTGGTTTACTTAGTTGTTGTTTTTCTAATTCCTTCAAATGTGCAGTTAGTTCTTCAATTTTTGCTCTCTCTTCTTTTTTGATGTATGAATTTATGGGTGAAACTTTCCCTCTCAGCACTGCTTTTGCTGCATCCCATAAATTCTGGTACATTGTGTTATCATTATCGTTTGTTTTAAGGTAGTCATTGATTTCTTTTGAGATTTCCTCTTTGACCCACTCTTTTTCTAAGAGTGTGCTGTTTAATTTCCATATCGTGGTGTGAAATCTGGGCCTCTGTCCCTTGCAAATTTCCAGCTTGACTCCACTGTGGTCAGAGATATTGTTTTGTATGTTTTCAATCTTTCTGAATTCATGAAGCCTTTCTTTGTGGCCTAGCATATGGTCTATCTTGGAGTATGATCCATGTGTGCTTGAGAAAAATGTATATCCTGCTGTGTTTGGGTGTAATGATCTATATATGTCTATTAGATCCAGCTCCTCTAATATACTGTTCAAATGTTTTGTTTCTTCAGTGATTCTCTTTTGAGATGTTCTGTCTAGAGTAGATAGTGGTGTATTAAAATCCCCCACTGTAATTGTAAATGCATCTATTTTTTCACTTAGTTTTTCCAGTGTTTGCCTCATGTATTTAGAAACACCCTTGTTAGGAGCATAAATATTTATGATTGTTCGATCTTCTTGACAGATTGTCCCTTTCACTAAAATGTAGTGTCCTTCTTTGTCTCTCACAATTGTTTCGCATTTAAAGTCTATTTTGTCTGATATTAATATAGCTACTCCTGCCTTTTTTTGGTTATTGTTTGCTTGTATGATTGTTTTCCAGCCATTCACTTCCAACCTCCATGAATCTCTGAGTCTAAGATGTGTCTCTTGTAGACAGCATATGGATGGGTCATATTTCCTTATCCAATGTCCCAGTCTGAATCTTTGATAGGTGAGTTTAATCCGTTGACATTAAGTGTTATAACTTTCAAGGAATTATTTGTGTTAGCCATATTTTGATTTGATTTGTGTTTGTCATATTTTGTTTGCTTTTTTTTGGTCTTTTTTGTTGTTGTTGTTGGTCTTATACTCTCCTCCAACTCTGCCTTTCCTGTTTTTTCCTTTCTTCCTGCAGAACTCCCTTTAGAATTTCTTGAAGGGGAGGTTTCTTGTTGGTATACTCTTTCAGTTTTTGTTTTTCTGCGAATATTTTGAACTCTCCATCATGTTTGAATGCTAGTTTAGCTGGATAGAGTATTCTTGGTAGGAAATTTTTTTCCTTTAGTACCTTGACTATATCATACCACTGCCTTCTTGCCTCCATGGTTTCAGATGAGAAATCAGCACTTAATCTAATTGAGCTTCCCTTGTACGTGATGGTTTTCTTTTCTCTTGCTGCTTTTAGGATTTTCTCTTTGTCTTGAGCATTGGATAATTTGACAAGTATATGTCTTGGGGTGGGCCTGTTGGCGTTTATGATTAGTGGAGTGCGCTGTGCTTCTTGGATATGCACATCTGTCTCTTTCAGTAGATTTGGGAAGTTTTCAGCCATTATTTCCTGCAACACTCCTTCTAACCCCTTTCCCTTCTCTTCACCTTCTGGAATGCCTATAATACGTATGTTTGAGCATTTTGCATTGTCATTCAGGTCCCTAAGTCCTAGCTGGATTTTTTCTACCTTTTTATCGACCACTTCTATTATCTGTTTGATTTCTGATGTACTGTCTTCCACATCACTAATTCTCTGCTCTGCCTCTTCTAGTCTGCTGATATTTGCTGCAAGTGTATTTTTTAATTTCTTTAACTGTGGTATTCATTTCCATCATATCTGTTATCTTTTTGCGTATGTCTGCAATTTCCCAAATGTTGTCTTCATGTTGTTAACCTCTTCCTTTACTTCTTCAAATTTGTCGGTCATAAATGTTCTAAGATCTTTCATTGCTTGTGCGAAGTTCAGCTCCACTTCCTGATTTTTAGTTTGTTGATTGGATTCAGCCATGTTTTCCTGATTACTGGTTTGGTTTGTAGATTTTTGTTGCCGTCTGGTCATCATTTTATCTTGACAGGTTTAATCAGTTCCTTACCTTCTTTGTCTAGTCTTGGAGATTAACTAGCTGTTGTTTTTCCGTAAGTGTTATATCTTCTCTTTGTCACTTTGTTCTTCTTATTCTAATTTCTTATTGCTGGTTAAGTTCACTTTAAAGGAAAGTATTAGTGCTGGGGAAAGGCAATTGTGTAAGCAAGGGAAAAGTGTAAAGTAGTATTGGTGATATAAGTTAACAAAGCAAGAATATGAGATCATTGTAAAACAGGATAAGTATATAGACATGAAAGAAGCACATATTTTACTCAGTTTATGCAACTAATCAACATACTGAAATCACAGATCACTAGATGAAAATTATGTTTTATCATTATGTGTAAGTCAAAAACAGTACATAAACAAAAATGAAGGATGTATTTTTCTGTTTGCGGAACAAAGCAAAATGCTGGATTCACATTAGTCTAGCTGAAACTTGTGTTTTAACATTTTTTATAAATAAAAATAACTGTAGATGAGTGACAGAATCATATATTCTATTCAATTTGCAAAAGTAAAGAACATAATGAATTAAAAGTCCTCTACATGAAACTTGTATTTTAACATGGGTTTTAAGTCAGGATAAGTGAACAGAAGTAATGAAACATGTATGTTACTCATTTGCTAAACTAAACAAAGTGATGATTTTGCTGTTCAGCAGATGAAACTTCTGTTTTAATGATGTTTTAATATCAAGATAACTGAATAGAAGGGGATGAAGCATGTATTTTACTCACTTGGTGAAACTAAAGAGTATACCCAACCACAGTGCATTAGAAGAAACTTGTGTTTATCATTGTAAGTCAAGATAAGTACATATAAAAAAAGAAGCATATATTTAACTCAGTTTGTGAAAGTAAGGAACATATTGGATTCACACTTCTCTAGTTGAAACTTGACTAGAACTGAATGAAGTATGTCTTTTACTCAGTTTATGAAACTACTCAACATACTGAAATCACAGTACACTAGATGAAACTTATGTTTTAACATTATTTGTAAGCCAAGAAAAGTACATAAAAGTGAATCCTGCATGTATTTTTCTCAGTTTGTGAAGCAAAACAACATAACAATTAGAGTTCTCTAGATGAATCTTCTGTTTTAATGTGATTTGTAGTCAGGATAACTCAATAGTAGTGAATGGAGCAAGTACTTTACACAGATTGTGAAACTAATAAGATATTTACAGTTAATATGAAGAAACTTGTGTATTAACTTTGTAAGTCAAGAGAAGTATGTAGAAAGGAAAGAAGCATGTGTTTTATTCAGTTTATGAAACTAACAACATATGGTATATGCAGTTCTCTAAATGAAACTTGTGTCTTATCATTATTTGTAAGTTAGGATAAGTGGATTGAAGTGAAGCATTTATTTTATTAAGGTTTTGAAGCTAATGAACACATCTGACTCAGTGACTTAGAAGAAATTTGTGTTTTAATAGTTTTTAATTCAAGACAAGTACAGAGAAGTGAATGAAGCATGTATTTTACTCAGGTTGCTAAAGTGACATACTAGATTCAGAGTCCTTTGGTGATACTTATGTTTTAACATTGCTTATAAATCAGGAGAGTGAATACACATGAATGAAATGTTTATTTTAATCAGTTTGTAAAACTTAGCAACATACTGTTTTCAGAGTGCACTAGGAAAGAAACCTGTGTTTTAACAATGCTTTAAGTTAGGACAAGTATGAATGAAGCATGTATTTTACTCAGATTGCAAATCTAAGCAAGATTTCAATTTCACAGGTCTCTAGATGAAACTTGTGTGTTAACATTCTTTGTAAGTCAATATAAGTACTTAGGAGTGACTGCTTTACTCAGTTTGGGAAGCTAGTCAAGATATCAGGTTCACATTCCTTGAGAAGAAACTTGATTTTTAACATCGCTTATAAGCCAGGTTAATTGAATAGAAGTGAATGATGCATGCATTTTTCTCTGAAACTAAGAAACATACCGTATTTGGAGCTCTTTTCTAGTGAGCTTTTTCTAAAAATTTGTGTTTTAACTTTTTTGTATACCAGAGTCCATAAATTGAAGTGAATAAAGCATGCCTTTTTCTCAATTTGCAAAACTAATGAACATACTGACTTTGCAGGTCACTAGATGAAATGTGTTTTAACCTAGTAAGTCAAGACAAGTTCATAAAAGTGATCGAACCACACATTTTACTCAGTGTGGGAAACGAAACAAAATAATGGATTCACAATTTTCTATATGTAACTGGTATTTTAACATTTTGTAAGTCAGGATATCGGACTAGAAATGAATGAATTATGTATTTTACTCAGTTTACATGATGGTTTAACATTGAAAGTGCATACAAGTACTTAGAAGTGAATGAAGCATATGTTTTACTCAGTTTTCTGTACTAAGCAACAGTCTTTTCCCAGCTCACCAGATGAACCATGTGTGTTAACACTATAAGTCAATATATGCCCATAGAAGTGAAGGAACCATGCATTTTACTCAGTGAAAGTAAACATCATGCCAGATTTGCAAATCACTAGATGGAAATTTTGTTTTAACATTGCTTGTACATAAATATAAGTACTTAAAAGTGAATGAAGCTTGCAATTTGTGAAACTAAACAACATCCTGAACTCACATTTTCCTAGATGAATGTTGTTTTAACATTGCTTGTAAGTCAATATAAGTCTGTAGACAAGAATGAAACCTTCTCTAAACTTCCATCTTTCTGTAAGTCAACATTGGAACCAGTTTATTCTTTCTTGTGCTTAGTTAAAATTCTTATTAGGTAATTTACTTATTATATAGATACCACTTTTGTCTTGCACTCCATTTTTGTTTAACTCATGTGGTAGTGATGTCCTATACTCCTTTAAAAATTTATTGAAATATATCATTCATACAGAAACATACAAAACAATAAGTGTATAATAGTTGTGAGCTTACAAAACAAACATATATAACATCAAACATATATATTGTCTCACCCTACCACCAATAACTTGCATTGTTTTAACCCTTTTAAACTAATGATTAAAGAGCTTTGTCAAAATATTACTACTAAATAAAGTATTTTCCCATAATCAATCCATTATTATTATATTTATATCATTTATATATGAACATACATAAACAATTAAATGTATAGTAAAAGTTGTGAACTTACAAAGCAAACATGCATAACATCATATAGGAGTCCCATACATCAACCCTCCACCAACACCTTGCATTGTCATGAGATGTTTGTTACAAATTATGAAAGAATATTGTCAAAATCTTACTACTAATCATAGTCCTTATCTTACATTTGGTATCTTTTTCCCTGAACCCACCCTATTATTAATTTTTAAATATATTTTATTATGACAGGAGTTGTAAACTTATAAAGCAATCATGCACATGTGCAGAATTCCCAAACAAAACCCCTCTGCAACATACCACAATGTGGTGTGTCATTTGCTACAGATAAAATAATATCATCTGATTGTCACCATGTCCATAGTGTATATTTGGCTCACATTTTCCACATTGCTTCAGTATAAACATAGTACATCTTTTGCATAGATGCAAGAATATTATATTATTAGTACTAACCACAGTCCATAGAGCACTTCAGTTGTATTTTTCCCATGGTTCTCCACATTCCCAACACCCTGCAGTAGTGATCTACTTTTGTTCTAGCTAACAAAAGACATTATTGCATCTGTACCATCAACTAGAATTCTCACCCACCTCTTGATTTACTGTGCTATCCAGTTCCTAGATTATTCTCAAGCATTCTGTCATTTGTCATTTACATAACTAGACTACCATTTTCAGTCACATCCCCATTTATAAACTCGCTGTTTCTCACTGTGTGTTACCATCCACTTTATACATTTCCACAATTTTACAGTAAAGCTAATTAAAACTTCAGCATACATTAAACATCAGTAGTCCATCCACTCAGTCCTCCTCTTATCTCCTTTAAGAATCCACCACCTACCACCAGGCCTTGAAGATGTTTTCCAATACTTTCTTCTAGAAGTTTTATGGTTCTTCCTTTTATTTTCAGTTTTTTGATCCATTTTGAGTTAATTTTTGGATAAGGTATGAGATAGGGGTCCTCTTTCCTTCTTTCAGCTATGGATGTCCAAATCTTTCAGGACCATTTGTTGAATGAATTGTTGTGCCCGAGCTTTGTGAGTTTGACAGGCTAGTCAAAAATCACTTGACCATACCTGTGAGGGTCTGTTTCTGAACCATAAATTTGGTTCCATTGGTCTATTGTGTCTGTCTTTATGCCAGTACCATGCTGTTTTTACCACTATAGGTAGGTATTATGATTTAAAGTATGGAGACGTGGGTTCACGTTTCCTTTCTATGATGCTTCTGGCTATTCAGGACTCCTTACCCTTCTAAATAAATTTAATGATCGTGTTTTCAATGTTTTCTTTAATGATGGTAGAATTTTTATCAGGATTGCATTAAATCTGTATTTCAATTTGAGTAGACTTGACATCTTAATGATATTTAGCCTTCCAATCCATTGGCATGGAATTTTCTTCCAGTTATTTAGGGCTTTTTGATTTGTTTTAACATTGAGTTGCAGTTTTGTGAATATAAGTGCTTTACATCATTGGTTAAGTTTATTCCTGACTATTTGAATTTTATCTGTCATATTTTATTTTCCCACTCATTTGACACTTTTAGTTACTTTTATTGATATAGTCTTCATTTCTAGAGTCTCTTCCAAGCCCCTCTCTCCTGTCTCTTCTTTTCAGGCTCTAGCACACTCTTTAGTATTTCCTCAAAATCTGGTCTCTTGCTTAGAAATTCTCTCAGTTTCTGTTTATCTGTGAATATTCTAATTTCACTCTCATTCTTTAAAGACAGTCTTTCTGGATGTAAGATTCTTGGCTGGAAGTTTTTCTCTTGTAGTATCGTAAATATATCAGACCACTGTCATCTTGTCTTGGTTTCTGGTGATGAATCAGCACTTCATCTTATTGGATATCCGTTATGTTATGCATTGCTTTTCTCTTGCTGTTCTCAGAATTTTCTCTTTTCTTTGGCCTTTGACATTCTGATGAGTATGTGTCTTAGAGTTGGTCTATTCAGATATTTGGAAGGGAGTATGTTGTGCTTCTTGGACAGGAATACCTATGTCCTTCAATAGGGTTGGGAAATTTTCTATCATTATTTCTTCAAATGTTTCTTCTGCCTCTTTTCCCTTCTCTTTTCCTTCTGGGATACCCATGACATGTATGTTTGTACACCTTTTGCTGTCATTTTGTTCCCTGAGACCTTGTTCAACTTTTTCCATTCTTTTCTTCATCTCTTCTTTTGTATGTTCACTTTCAGAGGCCATTTTTTCATGCTCATGAATCCTTTCTTCTGCCTTCTCAAATCTTCTATTATATGATTCCAATGTTTTTTTTCATTTATTGCACCTTTCATTTCCATAAAATCTGCTATTTTTCGGTATGCTTTCAAATTCTTCTTTGTGCTCATCCAGTGTTTTCTTAATCCTTAATCTCTTTAGCCATCTCATTGAATTTATTAAGGAGATTTGTTTGAACGTCTATAATTTGTTGTCTCAACTCCTTTATGTCAACTGGAGGCTTATCTTGTTCCTTTATCCGGGCCATAGCTTCCTGTTTCTTGGTGCGGATTGTAATTTTTTTTATGTCTTTGCATCTGGCTTACTAGAGTACTATTTCTGGGTGCAGTTTTTCTCTTTAGTTTAGGGCTTCCTATCACTTCTCCCTTCCTGGTTGTGCAGCAGGAGCCAAACATGTAGTTGTAGCTGTAAGCTATGGATGCTCAAGCTGCCCTCATTGTGCCAGTGGCTAATGAAGCTTCTCCCAACTTTCTCCTTTGCCAGGGGTAGGGACAGAGTCACAGCTATGTGGAATAATCTGAGTGTAGGCATAGATTGTAGTTGCCCAGAGAGACTGATGAAGCTTCACATCCCTTTCTCCCCTGCCTGGGGTGGGGATGGAGCTTCAGGTGTGGGCAGCAATCTATGCAGTGTGGGTCCAAGATGACCACAGTTGCCCTGGTAGACTTCTGATTTTCAGTCTATGCCAGCCAAAGTTACCTGCAGTTACCTGTATATGGTGGTGCAGGGCTCCTCAGTCTCCTCCTTGCCAGAGGCAGGGCTGAAGCCTAGGTGGGCTGCAGGCTGATCTGCATGAAAGAAACTGGTTCCTGCCAACACTGAGAGTTCCAGTCAGTTTGGCTTCCCCTCTGGCTGTGAGCAGAGTCAGAATGGCAACTACTGGCTTCTTTCTGACTTGGACTGGTTCACACTCCAGCTGTTCCCAGGGTTATATCTTAGTCAGCTGATTCTACCAATCAGTAGCCAAAACCAGCAACCAACTGTCTCCTCCCTGTTTCTGGGAAATGGAGCTTCCAATTCAAACCACAGAATAGCTCCTGGGGCAGCTCATGCCTCCAGAGTAGGATCATCACTGGCTTCTGCAACTTGGCTGGTAATTTCCCAGAGAGGCTGGCACAGGTCCCCACAGCTTCCTCCTGCTGGAGGTGGCACTGGGGCATAGGCTAGAACTGCAATATGATCTGAATGGAAAGAAGCCAGGTCCCACCAGCACTGTGATTTTCAGTCTACCCTGCTTCCCTTCATGCCAGGCATGGAGTTAAGATGGTGGCTTCCAGCCTCTTTCTGACTTGGACAGGCTCAAACTTTAGCTGTTCTCAGGATGATACTGTAGCCCACTGAATTTACTCTTCAGTAGCTGAAATTGGTTCCCAACCGTCTCTTCCTCACCTATTTTGGGGAAGTGGAGCTTTCAGTTCCAGCTGTGGAGCAGGTCCCAAGGTGGCTTGTGCCTCCAGTAGAGGATGGGCACTGGCCTCCATGGTGTGGAGTGCTCTACTTATGAGTCTTCTCTGCAGATGGGAGTCTTTTCCTTTCACTCCTTCAAGGACATTGCAGGATGCTCTTCTGGTCTCCTGGAGCCCCCAAACAAGTGCTTCAGCTAGCTCCAGAGAACTCTAGGTGTTTGCTCACTGCCCTGTAGGAGGAGCTGACTCTAGGACCTCCTTACTCCACCACCATCTTGCTGGTTATCCACGTCCTATATTTCTTAAAATCAACTTTTGTAATTCTTGAATTATGTATTATGTTTTTAAAAAATAATGTTATTCATCCTTGGGTGCTGATCTCAATTCTATCAGTAAGTAGGTGTGTTATATTGAATAAGACATTTAGTCTGACTAAGCTTTTTGCATCACCTTTATAATAAAAGACTTAGAATCACCTGAAGAGGTTTAAAAGTAAAATACTTCTGGGTAGATGGAGACTAGAAAGACATGGGACTCTCTACTCTCCCAGGAAAAATAGTTACAGGACAGGCAGAAACAGCCTAGATAAAATTTTCTAGGGCTTGGGACCCCAGGGGAAGCCTGAACGCCAACCAGAATAGAGAGGGACAAAGGAAAAGAACCATGATTGCATTGCAAAACTAAGAGTTAAAAAGAGGAGCTGCTACTGCCAGCTACTGCTAAAGACAATTTTGAATTCTCAGGCCTCTAACTCAGAGACATGAGGGATCCACCTCCCCATGAAAGAGCAGAGAGAGGAACACAGCCTATGGTAGACTCAGCTTTTGACCCACAAATTTGGTCCGCTATGTATGATGAACCCCTCAAGGCTGGGTGGAGCCATTCCATTGTTTGCCTTGGGAATAAGCTTGAGACTTAAGAGATCTGGGGCTAAAGAGATCTAACCCTCTCAATATTCCTCTCTACTAATTGTGACTGGTTGTTGAGGACACAGAGGGGAGTGTAATTATTTCCCACACAGGAAAATGGAAGGGACTGCCAGCAAAGGTTGGAGAACTGTCTCTGAGGATTGCAAGGCTTTTAGCTTCCATTTAGGAACCTATATCACATTGATCTAGTCCATTTTGGAGCAAACACTCTGACCAGGAATTGAACTGAGAAGGCAGCCAAAAAGTGCCATCTGCTGGCACACCAATGAAGTGCATGTGAGGAACTTAGTAAATAAGTAAGAAAGGTTTTTTCCAGCCTTTACACCCATCCTCCTGAAGGCCCTAAGAAGTGAGACTGCAACCCATTACTGGGCCCAGAGCACAGCTTTGAGTAACAGGGATAATCCTAAAGATTGGTTGAACCAAGAATCAAAGGTTGAGCCAAGAATCAAAGAACAGTAGCACACAGTCTCCCACCATTAAATCCCTATGGAAGAGAAAAATTAAGCATCTGAGTAAACACACATCCTAGTCAGATGCCTAGACATCAGCAAAAAAATATGAGCAATGCTAAGAAAAGGAATATATCAAAGTCCCAGAAGAGACAAGAGATTTGAGGCAATTAATGAGATGCACACAAATTTCCAAAATCAAAGTAATGAATTGAAAGACAAAATGGCTAAATATATAAATGACATCAAGAAGATATTGAGCAAGCACAAAAAATTTGAAAACCTGAATATAAAAGTAACAGAGCTCATGGGAATAAAAGACATGATAAGGTGAGACCAAAAACACTTTAGAGACATACACAGAGAGGAAAGAATGGAAAAAATGAACAGCGTTTCAGGGAGATGAATGATAAGACAAAATGCAACAATTTTCATGTCATGGGAGTTCCAGAAGGAAAAGAGAAGGGAAAAGGGACAGAGAAAGAGTATCTGAGGAAATAGTAGCTAAAATTGTCCCAACTTTCATGAAGGAAATGAACTTACATATCCAAGAAGCATGCCAGATGCCAATCAGAATAAACCTGAATAGACCTACTCTGACACATACTACCCAGAATGACAAATACCAAAGATAAAGGGAAAATTCTGAGAGCAGCAAGGAAGAAGCCAGCTGTCACATATAAGTGATGCCCAGGAAGAATGAAGATTTCTCATCAGAAACCATGGAGGCCAGAAGACAGTGGTGTGATATAATTAGGATACTGAAAAAGAAAAACTGCCAGCTGAAAATTCTATATCCATCAAAACAGACCTTCAAATATGATGGTGAGTATAATATATTCACAAACAAACAGAAACTATGAAACTTAAGAGACTGCATAAAAAGAATCCACATTTGCAGGAAATATTAAAGGAAGCCTTAGAGCCTGAAAGAAAAGTTAACTTCATTATGATCTAAAAAGACTTTTTCCCTATAATTCCAATAATTTTATATTTATTGAGAGCTGCACTGTGACCTAACATGTGGTCTATCCTGGAGAAAAGTCCATGGGCACTTGAGAAGAATGTATAAAACCTGTTAAATTTTATTGCAACATTCTGTATGTCTATCATATGATATCTTGTTTATCATATTGTTCAAGTTCTCTGTTTCTTTGTTGATCTGTCTAGTTGTTCTATCTAATGATGTGGGTGGTGTGTTTAAGTCTCCAATGATTATTGTAGAAATGTCTATTTCCCCCTTAAGTTTGCCAGAGTTTATCTCATGTATTTTGGGCACCTTGGCTAGGTACATAAATATTTATGTCTGTTATATCTTCCTGGTGGATTGTCCCTTTTATTAATATATAATGGACTTCTGTATCTCATTAAGTTTTTGCATTTAAGGATGGTTTTACCCAATATTAACACAGCTATCACTTCTTTTTTTGGTTACTGTTTGTGTGGGCATCTTTTTCAACATTACGCTCTCAGCCAATTTTTATCCCTGGGTCTATAGTCCCTGGATCTATGGATGGCTCATGTTTTTTCTAAATTCATCCTGACAGCCTATATCTTTTGATTGAGGAATTTAATCCATTCACATTCAATGATATTACTGTAAATGCATTATATACTTCCACCATTTTATTATTTGGTTTTCATATGTCATATCTTATTTTCATCTGTCTTTTTATTCTTTTGGTTATCCTGTCTGCTATTCTTTCTTCTATACTCTCCTCCAAGCCTCTCTCTCCTGTCTTTTTCTTTCAGGTTCTAAGGCTTCATTTAATATTTCCTGCAAAAGTGGATTCTTTTTTACAAGCTCTCTTAGTTTCTGTTTGTTTGTGAATATTTTATATTCACCTTCATATTTGAAGTTCTGTTTTGCTGGATAATGAACTTTATGCCAAAAAATTAGACAATATAAATGAAATGGAAACATTCCTAGGAATGTACAAATAACCTACACTGACTCTAGAAGAAATAGAAGACCTGAACAAACCAATCACAAGAGGTGGAAACAGTCATCAAAAAAATTCCCAAAATGAAAAGCCCAGGTGAGTTCTACCAAGCATTCAAAGAATATTTAATACCAATCTTACTCAAGCTCTTCCAAAAAATTGAACAAGAAGAGCTCTTGTTATTCAGAGAATGAAGAGCTCTTCATTCTTTGAAGAACTCTTCATTCTCTGAAGCTAATTTCACCCTAATACGAAAACCAGATAAAGATATGAAATAAGAAAAGTACTGACCCATTTCTCTAATGAATACAGATGCTAAAGTCCTCAATAAAATAATTGCCAACTGAATCCAACACATTAAAAGAATTTTCATCATGTTCAAGTGGGTTTTATACCAGGAGTGCAAGGGTGGCTCAACACAAGAAAATCAATCAGCACAATACACCACATTGTAGTGAACAAAGGAGGTCATGATGAAGTCAAGAGTTCATGCTCCCTGTTACATCCCTGCATGCAGGTCGAAACAGGACAGGAAATGCAAACAATTCCATGAACTACACTCTTGGCTGAAGTGACTGTTTTTCTTTATAAGGATGTTCATCCGGTTAATTAAAAGAGGGTGTGTTTTTGGAGTCAGAACTAAAGACACCTGCTGTTTTCATAAAAGTTTTAAAATAGCTTCATATATAAGCACCATTGTACTCATATGAAATAAAAGTGCGAAGCTGACTGTTTTGCTGAATGCCTGAGAGAGCTTCAGTCCTCCTTACTACCAATTATCCTGACTGCTGACTCTTCTTTTGGTCTCTGTTCCATGAAATTTAACACAACATCTGGCACCTGAATGGGGACCTAAGGTAAGAGTTGGGAACAGTTAGGACTGAGAAGGATATAGATGTATGAGTGAGTCATACTATTCTCAGCAATTAGTAAGGAGATAAGTGTCAGAATGGGAAATTCCCCTTCTGCCTTAGATGCTTATATTAGTGTTTTGAAACCTTTGCTTAAGTCTTCTGGAATACCAGTTAAAGATAATATTTTAAGAAGTTTAATGAAAAAGATACAGAAACAATGTACTGGTTTATGCTGCAACATAAAAATCAATAGTTTATTCCTGAACTTCAAGTCTCAGTAGTCTTACAGAGTAGTAATTCAAAAATGTGTGTTAACGGTCTGTCTAAACTGCTAAATAAGAGCTTAACTACATTTATGCTGCTCAAGTTATCTTAACTGATTGCTGATAAAACTAATAAAACTGTTTCTAAGTACAAACTTGCATGTTACAAGCAACATGGATTCCAGAAAAGATATTAAGTACAGTAAAATCTACAATGTGAAATAATGGAGAACTTGAAAATAACTATACCAAAAAAGTAAGAAAGTAAGAATTATGAGTTAATTGTAAACAGTATGTTTCTGTTAATGTGTTGTAATTGTTTTGTGTTTGTTTATTCAATGTCAGTGTATATTTTGATACCTCTGGATGATAATATAAATTAATAAAAAATTTTAAAAGAGCTCTATTCAAATGGCCAAAAATTAAATAAATGCTTATATTAATACTTAAGTTTAAATGTTAATAAGATCTCTACAGTGATAAAAATTGTAAGTCTTGATTAACAAAATTACTATAAGTCTTTTCATAAAAAGTTGTTCTTGGTGGGAGAGGCAAGATGGTCACCGAGTGAACTTGCCTTTGTGGTCTGTCCCGGGAAGAGACGGCTGGGCGCGGCTGCAGGTTCTCCAAGGCACGGCTTTTTCGGGATTTTTGCAGGGCAGAAGTGACTGGACATCGATTGGGTGGAAAGGTAACGGAGAGGATTGGTCTAGTAGATATAATTTGGGTTCTATTGCCCGCAGGTGAGACCCGCGCACAGGCTCCTCCCTATTGGGGGTGGGGGGAGTGGCAGTCCTGCCCGGCAGCTTTGCTTTTAGATGGCTCTGAGTTGCTAAGGAGTTCGCGAGTTCTGGGCGAGCTATTGGCGGGTTGATGTGACGGGTCGCCTTTGCAGATCGATTTGGGAAGATAGACGGTGTTTTGTTCTGAAGCGGGAGAAACTTTGGATTGCGAGCACAAACAGTAGAGCTTCCATCTGAAGCCCCGCCCCCAAAAGCCCGGCAGCCTGTCTCTAACCCAAATAGGCTGTAGACAAAAAAGGGACATAATTGGAAAATTGTTTTAGGCTGCGGCAAGGGAGGGGGACACACCTGGGCCGATTAGGGAATACTCTGCGAAGCCTGGGAATTTCGGTTTTGGAATCTGTTTTCGACGTCACAGGCCGGGCTTCGGATCTGTACTAGTAAAGTGGCTGCAGTGTAGAGGCGCCATCTAGTGGCAGTGGTTTGGAATCACAGGACGGGAGCTGTCCAAAACCTGAAGTGAAAGATACATGTACTAATGAGCCCAGCTTAGTAAGTGAATTGCAGGGTTCAGTCACAATATAGAGTTTGCGGATCTGACTTTCCCCATAGGGCTGGCACCCAGCTGTGGGGATCCCTGAGGGCTGTGTTACACTGAGGGGCTCCCAGGCTTCCTGTTGACCAGATTGGAGGTTGCCAGGTCTGAATTCCCTAAACTCTGGTGGCCCAAACCACAGAGACTTACACCTCTTGAGTCCTCAATATCTCAGACTTCCGATCCCTGAATCCATGACGCACTGAGGTCCATCTGAGGTCCTTAAATGCCCTAGCCTTCAAAGTTGGCAATTTTTCTTTATTGTTTCATTTTGTTTTGTTTTTATTTTCATTCTGACTCATTCTTTACTTTTTTCAATTTCCTGATTGCTAACACCGCATTATCCCCGAGTCTTCTCTCACAGTGTATCCCCCAAATTCTTTTTTTTACTCAGTTATTTAAGGTTTTTTTTTGTGTGTGTGTGGTAGGTGCTGTGTAGTGGGTGTTTTAATTCTGGTTCGTGTATATCTGTTTTTTTTGTTTGTTTGTTTTTTCTTTCCCCTACCTGTTCCCCACCCATTGCCCACCCTCTTTTCCTTTCTTCCTCTCATCCCTTCCCCCCCTTTTTTTCTTTTTTCTTTTTTTTCCTGTTGTCTCTTTCCCTCTTGTCCCTCATATTCTACTTAGTTTAATTTAACTCAATTATACAATAGGTGCGGCAGGAAACACCTCACATTCACTGGGTTTTCTCATCCTCCACTGTCTCATTTCTGTGTGAACGGATTTAGGCTACCTACACTATCCTCTTTCCCCTACATCTTGATATCCACCACCATCTACTGTCTCTCCTATATTCCACCTCCCACCTCCCTTTCTTCGATCCACGAAGGGTCTAAGTCTTATTTCCTAATACCTTTGTTTTGTTTTCTGTCTGTTATCCACACTTGAAACTATTACCTTTCTTTTCTCTTTCCCTCTCTCATGAAAACAATAGCTTTTTAGCTCATACCACATTCCTCCCACATTCAATCATCTACCTCATAATAAGTACTCTACATACTGCTATAACTCTACACAATTTACATGAATCTGACCTCCATCCTCCCAGATCTCATATTCTTGCTTTGTTAACATAAATCACCAATACTACTATACACTTTTCCCTTCCTCACAAAATTGCCTTTCCCCAACACTAATATACTTTCCTTTAAAGTGAACTTAACCAACAACAAGAAATTAGAATAACAAGGAAAAAAGTAACAAAAAGAAGATATAACACCTATGCAAAAATAACAGCTAATTAACCTCCAAGAGTAGACAAAGAAGCTAAGGAACTGATTAAATACGTCAAGATAAAGAGATGACCAGAAAGCAACAAAAATCTACAAACCACACCAGTAATCAGGAAAACATGGCTGAATCCATTCAACAAACCAAAAATCATGAAGAGGAGCAAAACTTTGCACAAGCAATGAAAGATCTCAGAACATTTATCACCGACAAATTTGACTAAGTAATGAAAGAGTTTAACAACATGAAGACACCACTTGGAGGGGAAATTGCAGACATATGCAAAAACATAACAGATATGATGGGAATGAACACCACAGTTCAAGAAATCAAAAATACACTTGCAGCAAATATCAGCAGACTAGAAGAGACAGAACAGAGAATTAGTGATGTGGAAGACAGTACATCAGAAATCAAACAGATAGTAGAAGGGGTCAATAAGAAGATAGAAAAAATCCAGTTAGGACTTAGGGACCTGAATGACAATGCAAAATGCTCAAACATACGTATTATAGGCATTCCAGAAGGTGAAGAGAAGGGAAAGGGGTTAGAAGGAGTGTTGCAGGAAATAATGGCTGAAAACTTCCCAAATCTACTGAAAGAGACAGATGTGCATATCCAAGAAGCACAGCGCACTCCACTAATCATAAACGCCAACAGGCCCACCCCAAGACATATACTTGTCAAATTATCCAATGCTCAAGACAAAGAGAAAATCCTAAAAGCAGCAAGAGAAAAGAAAACCATCACGTACAAGGGAAGCTCAATTAGATTAAGTGCTGATTTCTCATCTGAAACCATGGAGGCAAGAAGGCAGTGGTATGATATAGTCAAGGTACTAAAGGAAAAAAATTTCCTACCAAGAATACTCTATCCAGCTAAACTAGCATTCAAACATGATGGAGAGTTCAAAATATTCGCAGAAAAACAAAAACTGAAAGAGTATACCAACAAGAAACCTCCCCTTCAAGAAATTCTAAAGGGAGTTCTGCAGGAAGAAAGGAAAAAACAGGAAAGGCAGAGTTGGAGGAGAGTATAAGACCAACAACAACAACAAAAAAGACCAAAAAAAAGCAAACAAAATATGACAAACACAAATCAAATCAAAATATGGCTAACACAAATAATTCCTTGAAAGTAATAACACTGAATGTCAACGGATTAAACTCACCTCTCAAAAGATTCAGACTGGGACATTGGATAAGGAAATATGACCCATCCGTATGCTGTCTACAAGAGACACATCTTAGACCCAGAGACGCATGGAGATTGAAACTGAATGGCTGGAAAACAATCATACAAGCAAACAATAACCGAAAAAAGGCAGGGGTAGCTATATTAATATCAGACAAAATAGACTTTAAATGTGAAGCAATTGTGAGAGACAAAGAAGGATACTACATTTTAGTGAAAGAGAAAATCTGTCAAGAAGATCGATCATAAATATTTATGCCCCTAACAAGTGTGCCTGTAAATACATGAGGCAAACGCTGGAAAAACTAAGTGAAACAATAGATACATCTACAAATATAGTGGGGGATTTTAATACACCACTATCAACTCTGGACAGAACATCTCAAAAGAGAATCACCAAAGAAACAAAACATCTGAACAGTATATTAGAGGAGCTGGATCTAATAGACATATATAGATCGCTACACCCAAACACAGCAGGATATACATTTTTCTCAAGCGCACATGGATCATTCTCCAAGATAGACCATATGCTAGGCCACAAAGAAAGGCTGAACGAATTCAGAAAGATTGAAATCATACAAAACATTATCTCTGACCACAGTGGAGACAAGCTGGAGATTTGCAAGGGACAGAAGCCCAGATTTCACACCACGATTTGGAAATTAAACAGCACACTCTTAGAAAAACAGTGGGTCAAAGAGGAAATCTCAAAAGAAATCAATGACTACCTTGAAACAAATGATAATGATAACACAACATACCAAAATTTATGGGATGCAGCAAAAGCAGTACTGAGAGGGAAGTTTATAGCCATAAATTCATATATCAAAAAAGAAGAAAGAGCAAAAATTGAAGAACTAACTGCACATTTGAAGGAATTAGAAAAACAACAACAAAGTAGCCCAACAGGAAGAAGAAGGAAGGAAATAACAAAGATAAGAGCAGAACTAAACGAAAAAGAAAATAAGAAAGAACTTGAACAGATAAACAAGACCAAGAGCTGGTTTTTTGAGAAGATTAACAAAATTGACAAACCTTTAGTGACACTAACAAAGAAAAAAAGAGAGAAGATGCAAATACACAAAATAAGAAATGAGAAAGGCAATATCACCACTGACCCCACAGAAATAAAGACATCATAAGAGGATACTTTGAAAAACTATATTCCAACAAAAATGACAATCTAAAGGAAATGGACAAATTCCTAGAAACACATAAGCAGCCCATATTGACAAAAGAAGAAGTTGGTGATCTTAACAACCAATCACAAGCAGAGAGATAGAATCAGACATTAAAAATCTCCCAACTAAGAAGAGCCCAGGGCCAGATGTCTTCACAGGTGAATTCTACAAAACATTTCGGAAAGAACTAACACCAAATACTGCTGAAACTATTCCAAAAAATGAAACAGAAGGAACATTGCCGAACTCCTTCTATGATGCCAACATTACCCTAGTACCAAAGCCAAAGACACCACAAGAAAGGAAAATTACAGACCGATTTCTCTAATGAACCTAGATGCAAAAATACTTAACAAAATACTTGGTAATCGTATTCAACAACACATTAAAAGAATTACACATCACGACCAATTGGTATTTATTCCAGGTATGCAAGGATGGTTCAACATAAGAAAATCAATCAATGTAATACACCATATAAACAGATTGAAGGAAAGAAATCACATGATTATATCAATAGATGCAGAAAAAGCATTTGACAAAATACAGCACCCTTTCTTGATAAAAACACTTCAAAAGATCGAAATACAAGGAAATTTTTGAACATGATAAAGAGTATATATGAAAAACCTACAGCCAACATTGTTTACAATGGAGAAATCCTAAAATCCTTCCCTCTAAACTCAGGAACAAGAGAAGGATGCCCATTGCCTCCGCTCCTATTTAACATTGTCTTGGAAGTACTTGCTTGAGCACTGAGGCAAGAACCAGATATAAAAGGCATTCAAATTGGAAAGGAAGAAGTCAAAATTTCATTATTTGCAGATGACATGATCCTATACATAGAATACCCTGAGAGATCTACAACAAAGCTTCTAGAACTCATAAATGAGTTTAATAAAGTCACAGGTTATAATATCAATGCGCAAAAATCAGTAGCATTTCTGTGCACCAATAATGAGCAAGATCAGGAGGAAATTAAGAAACAAATACCATTCACAATAGTAAGTAAAAAAATCAAATACTTAGGAATAAATTTAACTAAAGAGGTAAAAAACTTATACACTGAGATCTATACAAGACAATTCAAGGAAATCAAAAAGACCTAAATAAATGGAAGAATATTCCTTGTTCATGGATAGGAAAACTGAATATTATTAAGATGTCTATCCTACCAAAACTGATCTACACATTCAATGCAATCCCAATAAAAATCAACACAGCCTTCTTTAAGGAACTAGAAAAACTAACTATGAAATTTATTTGGAAAGGAAAGAGACCCCGAATAGCCAAAGACATACTGAAAAAGAAAAATGAAATTGGAGGAATCACACTACCTGACTTCAAAACATACTACAAATCCATGGTGGTAAAAACAGCGTGGTATTGGCATAAGGACAGACACACAGAACAATGGAATCAAATTGAAAGTGCTGATATAGAACCTCACATATATAGCCACAAAATATTCAATAAAGCCACCAAACACTCTCAACTGGGAGAGAGTGGCCTATTCAACAAATGGTGTCTGCAGAACTGGATAGCCATATGTAGAAGAATGAAAAAGGATTACCATCTCACACCTTATACAAAGATCAACTCAAGATGGATCAAAGACCTAAATATAAGAGCCAAGACCATAAAAACCTTAGAAAGCAGTGTAGGGAAACATCTACAGGACCTTGTAATAGAAAATGGATTCATGAATATCACACCAAAAGCACGAGCAGCAAAAGAACTAATAGATAAATGGGACTTCCTCAAAATTAAAGCCTCCTGCACCTCAAAGGAGTTTGTCAAGAAAGTAAAAAGGGAGCCCACACAGTGGGAGAAAATATTTGGCAACCATATATCTGATAAGAAACTTACAACTTGCATATATAAAGAACTCCTATATCTTGAAAATAAACAGATAAACAATCCATTTAAAAAATGGGAAAAAGATTTAAACAGACAGTTCTCCAAAGAAGACGTACAAATGGCTAAAAAGCACATGGAAAAATGCACCAAATCTCTAGCTATCAGGGAAATGCAAATCAAAACTACAATGAGATACCATCTTACACCCATAAGATTGGCAGCTATGAAAAAAAACAGAAGAATACAAGTGCTGGAGAGGATGTGAAGAAAGGGAAACACTCATCCACTGCTGGTGGGAATGCAGAAGGATCCAACCATTCTGGAGGACAGTATGGCGGTTTCTCAAAAAACTAGCCATAGATTTGCAATGGTATTGCCGGGTATATACACAGCAGAACTGAAAACAAGGACACAAACCGATATATGTACACCAATGTTCATAGCAGCATTGTTCACTATTGGCAAAAGTTGGAATCAACCCAAATGCCCATCAACAGATGAGTGGATCAATAAAATGTGGTATATACACACAATAGAATACTACTAAGCTATAAGAACAAATATACTACAAACACACGTGATAACATGGATGAATCTTGAGAACCTTATGTTGAGTGAAGCAACCCAGGCATTGTAGGACAAATACTACATGACCTCAATGATATGAAATAAGCAAGCTGCCTCAGAGAGCAAGAGACTGAACGATAGGCTTACAGGAAATCGGGGGGTGGAGGAAGGAAGTGAGCTGACGTCTGCAGGGGTGGAATCTATGATGAGCTGGTGGTAAGTATGAACACAAAGAAGAGATAAAATGGGGGCAAGGTGTTGCCTTTGGGAGGGGCTTTGCGTGTTTGAGGGTGGCTGGGGATGGGCAGATGGGTAATAATGCCCAAAAGTGGGAGGAGGGAGGGGTAGCATACGAACATAGGAGAGTGTCAGGTGTTGGTGGAGAGTAAAATGCTGAGAAAATCATACCAAAATATTATTAAAAGGGTTACCTGTTTAGAATGATCGGAGGGGATGGTCCAATGTGGGATGGGCTCCTGGGGAATGTGTGAATGCTCATTTTGCCAGAGTGGGTGGCACCATTGGGTAGAGACCCAAGTAGTGAGAGTGGGGTGGACCCACATCCTGGGGAGGACTAATGCCATCAAATAGAGGGAACTGTATCTCTCGAGAGAAAGGGTGGCTCCCAGGACATTGGGGGTAGTTGAGCAAGTTAGGACCTGAACACTATTCAAACTATCTCTGGACGTGGCTCCTCGGGAAACGGAGGTTGTCTGTCACCGTGGGGACCAAGGTGGATGGGAAAATGGATGTTAATTGTGTGGAACCAAGGTAAATGGGGGGTAAGAGAGGAGTTTCTTGAGAGTACACAACGATGGATATAAAACATGTAATATTACACCATAACATATAGGAGATGACAGACTGATAATGTCAACCATAATGTAAAACATAGGATAACTAAGAATGTAAAGAACTGTGTATCCTAAAGTATGCACCATAATGTAAGCACAGATGTCACCTTGTTAGAAAGCTAATGTCTCAGACTCTGTACATCACGTTAAGTAAATATGATGTGAATAGGGTGTAAGAGTATCGCTGTGGAAGGAAAAAAGTTTTGTGGTGGATGTATGGGAGTGCTGTATATTATATATATGCATTGCTGTGGTCTAGGACTCCTGTGAAGAGAAGCTGAATAATTAGGGGGGAAAAAAAAAAAAGGATGTAGAATTTTTTCAAGTCAACATTCTTTATCTAAGTTCTTTATCTAACTTTATCCAAGTTCTTTATCTAACCTTTAAATCCATCGCTATATGCCATTCCCTAGTAAGGGACCATGACATTATATTGGGCTTCAAATTTCGGGGAGTTCTGGATCACAGAGTGTTTCAACAATGGCAATGGAGGGATACTGGTATGGGATACCAATGACAGGTGATATATGGCTGACAGGGAGCTGTACAGAACATATGTCCAGGGTGCATGGTAATGTTTGGATATACTCATAGTGGCAACAATTAAAAAGCACAGCAGGGGGGTACTGGGTTCCTGGCCAGTGGTGCTCTGTCGTGGTCCCTAGGGGAGCAGCGACAGTCTCCCAGGTACAGCGGCGGGGACCGGGAGGGAGTGAGGGTTCAACAGTGAGCCCCTGATGCTAATGACTATGCTTGTGAGCTGATAAGCCTAAAATAAGAACAAGGCCTAGAGAAACATTGTGCCTGGGAATTTCCTCCTGTCAGCCTTCATGTTACTCAAATGTGGCCAGTCTCAAAGCCAAACTCAGCGTGTAAATGCAATGCCTTCCCCCCAGCGTGGGACATGACACCCGGGGATGAGCCTCCCTGGCACCGAGGGACCACTATCAACTACCAACTGATGATGCAACTGGAAAATGACCTTATATGGAAGGTTCAATGTGGATCAGCAGAATATCCATGTCTACATAAAATACCATGACTTTAAAACGCTGTTTGACCTAAAGTAAGGGGGAAATGGAAAGGAGAAATGAGTTTATATGGCTACGAGTTTCTAAAAAAGAGTCTGGAGGCTGGCAGAAGAATTGCCCTCATGCACAACTGAGCAGAGTCAGAGAGACAGATAAAGCAGATACAACCCCCAGATATCGGTTCCTTCGAGGGCTAAAGAGACCCACGGGAGTTATGGTCATGGCCGATGGGGTTAACTACCAGGTCAGATGGCCCCTTTTTGGAACTGGAGTTTATGTGTGATGAATCTGGACTCAGATGGGATCTTCCTTCATAAGACTTTCATGCTAATGTGCTGGAGGTGCAGTTAATGTTGGGGTTTAAGATATATTTAGGGGATTTGAATCTCTGGACTGACAATGTGATAGCCAGGTCCTGAGCCTCAACAGACTCCAGCACCTACAATATGATGTATTGGACTTACCACACTCAGCTAAGATGGAGTTGAAGAAGGACAACCACCACACCATGGAGCCTAGAGTGATTACAACTGAAAGTGGGAGGATTGCATCCAACATCCATGTGGAATCTGAGCCTCCTCTTGACATAGAGGTGCAATGGACACAACCAATCCGATGTCCACATAGAAGAGGTGGCATTGGATTGGGAAAAGTGGACATGGTGGCTGATGGGTATGGGGAAAGGCAGGAAGAGATGAGAGGTGGAGGCGTCTTTGGGACATGGAGCTGCCCTGGATGGTGCTTCAGAGGCAATCACCAGACATTGTAAATCCTCACAGGGCCCACTGGATGGAATGGAGGAGAGTATGGGCCATGATGTGGACCATTGACTATGAGGTGCAGAGCTGCCCAAAGATGTACTTACCAAATCCAATGGATGTGTCATGATGATGGGAATGAGTGTTGCTGGGGGGGGGGGGAGAGGTGGGGTGGGGGTGTGGGGTTGAATGGGACCTCACATATATATTTTTAATGTAATATTATTACAAAATCAATAAAAAAAAATAAAACATGTAATATTACACCATAACATATAGGAGACAACAGACCGATAATGTAAACCATAATGTAAAACATAGGATAACTAAAAAATTAGAAAACTGTGTATCCTAAAGTATGCACCACAATGTAAGCACAGACGTCACCTTGTTTGAGAGCTATTGTCTCAGACTCTGTACATCAATTTAAGTAAATATGATGTGAGTAGGGTGTAAGAGTATCGCCGTGGAAGGGAAAAGGTTTTGTGATGGATGTGTGGGATTGCTGTATATTATATATATGAATTGCTGTGGTCTAGGGCTCTTGTTAAGTGAAGTTCAATAATTAGGGGGAAAAAAAAAGAAAAAGACAGGATGTAGAATTTTTTCCAAGTCAACACGTATTCTATATCTAACCTTTAAACCCATTGCTATATGCCATTTAGCTAGTAAGGGATCCTGACACTATATTGGGCTTCAATTTTCAGGAAGTTCTGGATCACAGAGTGGTTCAAAAATGGCAATGGAGGAATACTGGTATAGGATACTATTGACAGGTGATTATATGGCTGACAGGGAGCTATACAGGACATATGTCCAGGGTGCATGGTAATGTTTGGATATACTCATAGTGGCAACAATTAAAAACTACAGCTGGGGGGGTACTGGGTTCCAGGCCAGGGGTGCTCTGTCATGGTCCCTAGTGGAGCAGCAACAGTCTCCCAGATGCAGCAGCAAGGACCGGGAAGGAATGAGGGTCCAACAGTGAGCCCCTGATGCTAATGACTATGCTTGTGAGCTGATATGGCTGAAATAAGAACAAGGCCTAGAACAGCATTGTGCCTGGAAATTTCCTCCTGACAGCCTTCATGTTACTCAAATGTGGCCAGTCTCGAAGCCAAACTCAGCATGTAAATGCAATGCCTTTCCCCCAGCGTGGGACATGACACCCGGGGATGAGCCTCCCTGGCACCGAGGGATCACTATAAACTACCAACTGATGATGCAACTGGAAAATGACCTGGAAAGGAAGGTTCAATGCGGATCAGCAGAATATCCCTGTCTACATAAAATAACATGACTTTAAAATGCTGTTTGACCTAATGTAAGGGGGAAATGGAAAGGAGAAATGAGTTTATATGGCTATGAGTCTCTAAAAAAAAAAGAGTCTGGAGGCTGTCAGAAGGATTGCCCTTATGTACAACTGAGCAAAGTCTAAGAGACAGATAAAGTAGATACAACCCCCAGGTATTGGTTCCTTTGAGGGCTAAAGAGATCCATGGGTGCTATGGTCATGGCAGATGGGGTTAACTGCCATGTCAGTTGGCCCTTCTTTGGAGCTGGTGTTTATGCGTGATGAATCTGGACTCAGATGGGATCTCTCCTCATAAGACTTTCATGCTACTGTGCTGGAGTTGTAGTTGGTGTTGGGGTTTAAGATATATTTAGGGGATCTGAATCTCTGGACTGACAATGTGATAGACAGGCCCTGAGCCTCAACAGACTCCAGCACCTACAATCTGATTTATTAGACTCATCTCACTCAGCTAAGATGGAGTTGAAGGAGGACAACCACCACACCATGGAGCCTAGAGTGCCTAGAACTGAAAGCGGGAGGATTGCATCCAGTATCCATGTGGAATCTGAGCCTCCTCTTGACATAGAGGTGCAATGGACACAACCAATCCAATGTCCACAGAGAAAAGGTGGCATTGGAGTGGGAAAAGTGGACATGGTGGCTAATGGGTATGGGGAATGGCAGGAAGAGACGAGATGTGGAGGCGTCTTTGGGACTTGGAGCTGCCCTGGATGGTGCTTCAGGGGCAATCACTGGACATTGTAAATCCTCAGAGTGCCCACTGGATGGAATGGGGGAGAGTATGGGCCATGATGTGGACCATTGACCATGAGGTGCAGAGGTGCCCAGAGATGTACTTACCCAATGCAATGGATGTGTCATGATGATGGGAATGAGTGTTGCTGGGGGGGGAGAGGTGGGGTGGGGGTGGTGGGGTTGAAGGGGTCCTCATATATTTTTTTAATGTAATATTTTTACAGAATCAATAATAAAAAAAAATTTTTTTAATTAAAAAAAAAAAGAAAAAGAAATGCTGGTGAATGAATGAAATGCATGGAGAGCTGCCGGCCATCTCTGTGAAACTTTTAGTCCATGGAATACTCCCCTTTTTGTAATTAAAAAGAAATCAGGAATAAAAAAATAACACAGGATAGTACTCTGTGAAATACTATCCTGTTTACTTGCAAAAACTGAAAGTTAATATCAGTTTACAGCAGTGAATAAAGCATCTATTTTATTTAATCAATGTTAAAGCACAGGTTTCACAGAGTGCACTGTGAAAACACTACCATGATTAATTTTGAAAAGTAATTAAAATCAATGCTTCATTCACTTCAATGTACTGATATTGACTTACAATCAGTGTTAAAAGAAAGGATTCATTTAGTGCACTGTAAAAGCATTTCCTTGATCGGTTTCAAAAACTAAAAAAATACATGCTATATTCACTCATATGTACAGATATTGACTTACATTCATAATAAAACAAAGGATTCACAGAGTGCCCAGTTAAAACACTAACATGATTTTTTTCTGAAACTAAGAAATTTCATGCTTTATTAACTGGTTTGTAGTGATGTAATCTTAGATCAATGTTTTTTTTTTATTGACTTTGTAATAATATTACATCAAAAATATATATGTGAGGTCCCATTCAACCCTGCTCCCCCACCCCTCCCTCCCCCCCCAACAACACTCGTTCCCATCATCATGACACATCCATTGGATTTGGTAAGTACATCTTTGGGCACCTCTGCACCTCATAGTCAATGGTCCACATCATGGCCCATACTCCCCTCCATTCCATCCAGTGGGCCCTGTGAGGATTTACAATGTCCGGTGATTGCCTCTGAAGCACCATCCAGGGCAGCTCCATGTCCCAAAGACACCTCCACCTCTCATCTCTTCCTGCCTTTCCCCATACCCATCGTCCACCATGTCCACTTTTCTCAATCCAATACCACCTCTTCTATGTGGACATTGGATTGGTTGTGTCCATTGCAACTCTATGTCAAGAGGAGGCTCAAATTCCACATGGATGCTGGATGCAATCCTCCCATTTTCAGTTGTAATCACTCTAGGATCCATGGTGTGGTGATTGTCCTTCTTCAACTCCATCTTAGCTGAGTGTGGTAAGTCCAATAAATCAGATTGTAGGTGCCGGAGTCTCTTGAGGCTCAGGACCTGGCTATCACATTGTCAGTCCAGAGATTCAAATCCCCTAAATATATCTTAAATCCCAACGTTAACTGCACCTCCAGCACATTAGCATGAAAGTCTTATGAAGGGAGATCCCATCTGAGTCCAGATTCATCACACATAAACACCATTTCCAAAGAGGGGCAATCTGCCCTGGTAGTTAACCCCATCGGCCATGGCCATAACTCTCATGGGTCTCTTTAGCCTTCAAAGGAACCAATATCTGGGGGTTGTATCTGCTTTATCTGTCTCTCTGACTCTGCTCAGTTGTGCATGAGGGCAATCCTTCTGCCAGCCTCCAGACTCTTTTTTAGAAACTCGTAGCCATATAAACTCATTTCTCCTTTCCATTTCCCCCTTACTTTAGGTCAAACAGCATTTTAAAGTCATGTTATTTTATGTAGACATGGATATTCTGCTGATCCGCATTGAACCTTCCGTATAAGGTCCTTTTCCAGTTGCATCATCAGTTGGTATTAGATAGTGGTCCTTCGTTGCCAGGGAGGCTCGTCCCCGGGTGTCATGTCCCACGCTGGAGGGAAGGCATTGCATTTACATGCTGAGTTTGGCTTCGAGCCTGGCCACATTTGAGTAACATGAAGGCTGACAGGAGGAAATTCCCAGGCACAATGTTGCTCTAGGCCTTGTTCTTATTTTAGGTTTATCAGCTCACAAGCATAGTCATTAGCATCAGGGGCTCACTGTTGAACCCTCACTCCCTCCAGGTCCCCGCCGCTGTACCTGGGAGACTGTCGCTGCTCCCCTAGGGACCGCGGCAGAGCACCACTGGCCAGGAACCCAGTACCCCCCCTGCTGTGGTTTTTAATTGTTGCCACTATGAGTATATCCAATCATTACCATGCCCCCTGGACATATGTTCTGTACAGCTCCCTGTCAGCCATATATCACCTGTCATTGGTATCCCATACCAGTATCCCTCCATTGCCATTGTTGAAACACTCTGTGGCCCAGAACTCCCCGAAATTTGAAGCCCAATATAATGTCATGGTCCCTTACTAGGGAATGGTATATAGCGATGGGTTTAAAGGATGGATAAAGAACTTGGATAAAGTTAGATAAAGAACTTAGATAATGAATGTTGACTTGAAAAAATTCCACATCCTATCTTTTTTTTCCCCCCCCCTAATTATTCAGCATTTCTTCACAGGAGTCCTAGACCACAGCAATGCATATATATAATATACAGCACTCCCACACATCCACCACAAAACCTTATTCCTTCCACAGCGATACTCTTACACCCTTTTCACATCATATTTACTTAAGGTGATGTACAGAGTCTGAGATATTAGCTTTCTAACAAGGTAATATCTGTGCTTACATTATGGTGCATACTTTAGGATACACAGTTCTTTACATTTTTAGTTATCCTATGTTTTACATTATGGTTTACATTATCAGTCTGTCATCTCCTATATGTTATGGTGTAATATTACATGTTTTATATCCATCCTTGTGTACTCTCAAAAAACTCCTCTCTTGCCCCCCTTTTACTTTGGTTCCACCCATTTAACGTCCATTTTCCCTTCCACCTTGGTGCCCACAGTGACAGCCAACCTTCGTTTCCTGAGGAGCCACTTCCAGAAATAGATGGAATAGTGTTCAGGGCCTAACTTGCTCAACTGCCCCAATGCCCTGGGAGCCACCCTTTCTCTCGAGGGATACAGTTCCCTCTATTTGGTGGCATTAGTCCTCCCCAGGATGTGGGTCCACCCCCACTCTCACTACTTGTGATTTTACCCCATGGTGTCACCCACTCTGGCAGAATGAGCATTTAGGCATTCCCCAGGAGCCCGTCCTGCGTCAGACCCTCCCCTCCGAGCATTCTAAACAGGTAACCCTCTTTATTATATTTTGATATGATTTTCTCGGCATTTTACTCTCCACCACCTCCTGACCCTCTCCTGTGTTCGTATGCTCCCCCTCCCTCCCCCCACTTTTGGCAACGTTACCCAACCATCCCTCCCCAGCCACCCTCAAACCCGTAAAGCCCCAACCAAAGGCAACCCCTTGCCCCCATTTTATCTCTTCTTTGTGTTCAAACTTACCACCATCTCGTCTTAAATTCCCCCCCTGCAGACATCGGCTCATATCCTTCCTCCACCCTCCGATTTCCTGTAAGCCTATCGTTCAGTCTCTTGCTATCTAGGGCAGCTTGTTTATTTCATATCATTGAGGTCATGTAGAATTTGTCCTTCAATGTCTGGGTGGCTTCACTCAACATAAGGTTCTCAAGATTCATCCATGTTATCACATGTGTTTGTAGTGTGTTCTGACAGCCGAGTAGTATTCCATTGTGTGTATATACCACATTTTATTGATCCACTCATCTGTTGATGGGCATTTGGGTTGATTCCAACTTTTGGCAATAGTGAACAATGCTGCTATGAACATTGGTGTACAACTATCGGTTTGTGTCCTTGTTTTCAGTTCTGCTGGGTATATACCCAGCAGTGGTATTGCTGGGTCATATGGCAAATCTATGGCTAGTTTTTTGAGAAACCGCCATACTGTCCTCCAGAATGGTTGGAACCTTCCGCATTCCCACCAGCAGAGGATGAGTGTTCCCCTTCCTTCACATCCTCTCCAGCACTTGTATTCTTCTGTTTTTTTCATAGCTGCCAATCTTATGGGTGTAAGATGGTATCTCATTGTAGTTTTGATTTGCATTTCCCTGATAGCTAGAGATTTGGAACATTTTTTCATGTGCTTTCTTGCCATTTGTATTTCTTCTTCGGAGAAGTGTCTGTTTAAGTCTTTTTCCCATTTTTTAAATGGGTTGTTTATCTTTTTATTTTCAAGATATAGGAGTTCTTTATATATGTAAGTTATAAGTTTCTTATCAGATATATGATTGCCAAATATTTTCTCCCACTGTGTGGGCTCCCTTTTTACTTTCTTGACAAACTCCTTTGAGGTGCAGGAGGCTTTAATTTTGAGGAAGTCCCATTTATCTATTAGTTCTTTTGCTGCTCATGCTTTTGGTGAGATATTCATAAATCAATTTCCTATTACAAGGTCCTCTAGATGTTTCCCTACACTGCTTTCTAAGGTTTTAATGGTCTTGGCTCTTATATTTAGGTCTTTGATGCATCTTGAGTTGATCTTTGTATAAGGTGTGAGATGGTAATCTTCTTTCATTCTTCTACATATGGCTATCCAGTTCTCCAGACACCATTTGTTGAATAGGCCACTCTCTCCCAATTGAGAGGGTTTGGTGGCTTTATCGAATATTATGTGGCTGTATATGTGAGGTTCTATATCACAGCTTTCAATTCGATTCCATTGGTCTATGTGTCTCTCCTTATGCCAATACCATGCTGTTTTCACCACCGTAGCTTTATAGTATGTTTTGAAGTCAGGTAGTGTGATTCCTCCAATTTCGTTTTTCTTTTCAATATGTCTTTGGCTATTCGGGGTCTCTTTCCTTTCCAAATAAATTTCATAGTTAGTTTTTCTAGTTCCTTAAAGAAGGCTGCGTTGATTTTTATTGGGATTGCATTGAATGTGTAGATCAGTTTTGGTAGGATAGACATCTTAATAATGTTCAGTCTTCTTATCCATGAACAAGGAATAGTCTTCCATTTATTTAGGTCTTCTTTGATTTCCTTGAACAATCTTGTATAATTCTCGTTGTATAAGTTCTTTACCTCTTTAGTTAAATTTATTCCTAAGTATTTGATTTTTTTATTTACTATTGTGAATGGTATTTGTTTCTTGATTTCCTCCTGATCTTGCTCATTATTGGTGTACAGAAATGCTACTGATTTTTGCGCATTGATCTTATATCCTGCGACTTTGCTAAACTCATTTATGAGTTCTAGAATCTTCGTTGTAGATCTCTCAGGGTTTTCTATGTATAGGATCATGTCATCTGCAAATAATGAAATTTTGACTTCTTCCTTTCCAATTTGAATGCCTTTTATTTCTGGTTCTTGCCTCAGTGCTCGTGCAAGTACTTCTAAGACAATATTAAATAGAAGCGGAGACAGTGGGCATCCTTGTCTTGTTCCTGAGTTTAGAGGGAAGGAGTCTAGGATTTCTCCATTGTAAACAATATTGGCTTTAGGTTTTTCATATATACTATTTATCATGTTCAAAAAATTTCCTTGTATTCCAATCTTTTGAAGTGTTTTTATCAAGAAAGGGTGCTGTATTTTGTCAAATGCTTTTTCTGCATCAATAGATATAATCATGTGATTTTTTTCCTTCAATCTGTTTATATGGTGTATTACGTTGATTGATTTTCTTATGTTGAACCATCCTTGCATACCTGGGATGAATCCCACTTGGTCGTGGTGTATAATACGTTTAATGTGTTGTTGAATACGATTAGCAAGTATTTTGTTAAGTATTTTTGCGTCTAGGTTCATTAGAGAAATTGGTCTGTAGTTTTCCTTTCTTGTGATGTCTTTGTTTGGCTTTGGTACTAGGGTAATGTTGGCATCATAGAAGGAATTGGGTAATGTTCTTTCCCTTTCAATGTTTTGGAATAGTTTCAGCAGGATTGGTGTCAGTTCTTTCCGGAATGTTTTGTAGAATTCACCTGTGAAGCCATCTGGCCCTGGGCTCTTCTTAGTTGGGAGATTTTTGATAACCAATTCTATCTCTCTGCTTTTGATTGGTTTGTTAAGATCATCAATTTCTTCTTTTGTCAATATGGGCTGCTTATGTGTTTCTAGGAATTTGTCCATTTCCTCTAGATTGTCATTTTTGTTGGAATATAGTTTTTCAAAATATCCTCTTATGATAGTCTTTATTTCTGTGGGGTCAGTGGTGATATCGCCTTTCTCATTTCTTATTTTGTGTATTTGCATCTTCTCTCTTTTTTTCTTTGTTAGTGTTGCTAAAGGTTTGTCAATTTTGTTAATCTTCTAAAAAAACCAGCTCTTGGTCTTGTTTATCTGTTCAAGTGCTTTCTTATTTTCTATTTCATTTAGTTCTGCTCTTATCTTTGTTATTTCCTTCCTTCTTCTTCCTGTTGGGCTACTTTGTTGTTGTTTTTCTAATTCCTTCAAATGTGCAGTTAGTTCTTCGATTTTTGCTCTTTCTTCTTTTTTGATATATGAATTTATGGCTATAAACTTCCCTCTCAGTACTGCTTTTGCTGCATCCCATAAATTTTGGTATGTTGTGTTATCATTATCATTTGTTTCAAGGTTGTCATTGATTTCTTTTGAGATTTCCTCTTTGACCCACTGTTTTTCTAAGAGTGTGCTGTTTAATTTCCAAATCGTGGTGTGAAATCTGGGCTTCTGTCCCTTGCAAATCTCCAGCTTGACTCCACTGTGGTCAGAGATAATGTTTTGTATGATTTCAATCTTTCTGAATTCGTTCAGCCTTTCTTTGTGGCCTAGCATATGGTCTATCTTGGAGAATGATCCATGTGCGCTTGAGAAAAATGTATATTCTGCTGTGTTTGGGTGTAGCGATCTATATATGTCTATTAGATCGAGCTCTTCTAATATACTATTCAGATGTTTTGTTTCTTTGGTGATTCTCTTTTGAGATGTTCTGTCCAGAGTTGATAGTGGTGTATTAAAATCCCCCACTATAAGTGTAGATGTATCTATTCTTTCACTTAGTTTTTCCAGCGTTTGCCTGACGTATTTAGAGGCACCCTTGTTAGGGGCATAGATATTTATGATTGTTCGATCTTCTTGACAGATTTTCCCTTTCACTAAAATGTAGTATCCTTCTTTGTCTCTCACAATTGTTTCACATTTAAAGTCTATTTTGTCTGATATTAATATAGCTACTCCTGCCTTTTTTTGGTTATTGTTTGCTTGTATGATTGTTTTCCAGCCATTCACTTTCAATCTGCATGTGTCTCTGGGTCTAAGATGTATCTCTTGTAGACAGCATATGGATGGGTCATATTTCCTTATCCAATGTCCCAGTCTGAATCTTTTGATAGGTGAGTTTAATCCGTTGACATTCAGTGTTATTACTATCAAGGAATTATTTGTGTTAGCCATATTTTGATTGGATTTGTGTTTGTCATATTTTGTTTGTATATATTTTTTTGCCTTTTTTTTTGTTGTTGTTGGTCTTATACTCTCCTCCAACTTTGCCTTTCCTGTTTTTTCCTTTCTTCCTGCAGAACTCCCTTTAGAATTTCTTGAAGGGGAAGTTTCTTGTTGGTATACTCTTTCAGTTTCTGTTTGTTTGTGAATATTTTGAACTCTCCTTCATGTTTGAATGCTAGTTTAGCTGGATAGAGTATTCTTGGTTGGAAGTTTTTTTCCTTTAGTACCTTGACTATATCATACCACTGTCTTCTTGCCTCCATGGTTTCAGAAGAGAAATCAGCACTTAATCTAATTGAGCTTCCCTTGTATGTGATGGTTTTCTTTTCTCTTGCTGCTTTTAGGATTTTCTCTTTGTCTTGAGCTTTGGATAATTTGATAAGTATATGTCTTGGGGTGGGCCTGTTGGGGTTTATGACTTGTGGAGTGCGCTGTGCTTCTTGGATATGTACATCTGTCTCTTTCAGTAGATTTTGGAAGTTTTCAGCCATTATTTCCTGCAACACTCCTTCTGACCCCTTTCCCTTCTCTTCACCTTCTGGAATGCCTATAATACGTATGTTTGAGCGTTTTGCATTGTCATTCAGGTCCCTAAATCCTAATTGGATTTTTTCTATCTTCTTATTGACCCCTTCTACTCTCTGTTTGATTTCTGATGTACTGTCTTCCACATCACTAATTCTCTGCTCTGTCTCTTCTAGTCTGCTGATATTTGCTGCAAGTGTATTTTTGATTTCTTGAACTGTGGTGTTCATTCCCATCATATCTGTTATGTTTTTGCATATGTCTGCAATTTCCCCTCCAAGTGATGTCTTCATGTTGTTAACCTCTTTCATTACTGCATCAAATTTGTCGGTGATAAATGTTCTGAGATCTTTCATTGCTTGTGCCAAGTTTTGCTCCCCTTCGTGATTATTGGTTTGTTGATTGGGTTCAGTCATGTTTTCCTGATTATTGGTTTGGTTTGTAGATTTTTGTTGCTTTCTGGTCATCTCTTTATTTTGATGAATTTAATCAGTTCCTTAGCTTCTTTGTCTGCTTTTGGAGGTTAATTAGTTGTTATTTTTGCATAGGTGTTATATCTTCTCTTTGTCACTTTTTTCTTCTTATTCAAGTTACTTGTTGTTGGTTAAGTTCACTTTAGAAGAGAGTATTAGTGTTGGGGAAAGGCAATTGTGTCAGCAAGGGAAAAGTGTAAAGTAGTATTAGTAATGTATGTTAAGAAAGCAAGAATATGAGATCTGGGAGGATGGAGGTTAGATTCATGTAGATTGTACAGAGTTATAGCTGTAGGTAGAGTACCTTTTATGAAGTAGATGACTGAATATGGGCGGAATATGGTATGAACTACAAAGCTATTGTTTTCATGAGAGAGGGAAAAAGAAAAGAAAGGTAATAGTTTCAAGAGTGGATAACAGACAGAAAACAGAACAAAGGCATTAGAAATTAAGAGTTAGACACTTTGTGGATCAAAGAATGGGAGGTGGGGGTTGGAATATAGTAGAGACTGTAGATGATAGTGGATATCAAGATGCAGGGGAAGGGGGATAGTGTAGGTAACCTAAATCAGTTCACACAGAAATGAGGCAGTGGAGGATGGGAAAACCCAGCAAATGTGAGGTGTTCCCTGTAGCACCTATTGTGTACTTGAATTAAAATAAAATAAGTGGAAAATGAGGGACAAGAGGGAAAGAGAAAACCGAAAAAAAAACTAATTATAATAAAGAAAAAAAGAAAGACAAGAAGAAAGGAAGAAAGAAAAAGAGGATAAGCAAACGGTTGGGAACAGATAGGGGGAAGAGTGATACAGGTATACACGTGTCACAATTGCAACACTATCTAAAACAACAACCAAAAAAACCCCTAAATAACTGTATATAAAAAAAAGGACTTTGGGGGACACGCTAGGAGAAAAGACTAGGGGATAATGCAATATTAGCAATCAGGGCGTCAAAAAGAGTAAAAAATAAGATAAAGTGAAAATAAAAACAAAACAATATAAACCAATATAGATAAAACACAAACGTTAAGGTCCAAAGCACTCAAGGATCCCAGGTAGACCCCAGAGCGTGATGGATTCAGGGGTGGAAAGTCTGAGACACTGAAGACTCAAGAGGTGTGAGTCTGGGGTGTGGACCGCCAGAGTCCAGGGGACCCAGACCTGGGAACCTCAAATCTGGTCCACAGAAAGCTTAGGAGCCCCGCAGTGCAACACAGCCCTCAGGGATCCCCGTAGCTGGGTGCCAGCCCCGTGGGGTAAGCCAGATCCGCGAATTCTATATTGAATGTCTAATCCCTGAAATTCACCTACTCCTCAGGGTATCAGCCTTTGGACAGCTCGCTCCCTGTGCTCCCACGCAACGGCCACTTGAGGGCGCCTCTACACCACGGCCAGTTCAATGACCCAGATCCCAAGCCCCACCGGGTGGGGTGGGCTTCAGCTGGAAACGCGGAAAACAGACTCTAAGATCTGAAATCCCAAACTTCGCAAAATATGCCCCAATCAGCTTCCAGACGTGTCCTCCTCCCTCACTGCACCCTACAACAGTCTCCCAATTGTGTCCCCTTATTGCTCAAAATCCAATTCCGTTGCAGATCGGCAGCCGGACCTGTGGGGATGGGGCTCCAGGCGGAAGCGCTTCCCCCCCTGTCTGGCGACTAAAACGTCCCCCGCTTCACAAGAAAACACCGTCTGTCTCCCCAAATCAATCCACCAAGGAGTCTTGTCCCAACAATCCCCCACCAGCCAGCGCAGTATCCGCGAATTTCTCAGCACCGCAAAGCCTCCAGAAAAAGGAAAAAAAAAAACAAAAACCCTGGCCGCCGCGGCTCCGGAGCTGCAAGAGCGCCCCGCCCGCTACCGCGGCTCCGCCCACCCAAGGAGGGAACTTCCCGCGCCCAGCTGGGATCTCCGTTTATATATTATAGACGTATCCTCTCTGTTACCTTCCCACTGAATTGACGTCCAGACACCTTCCAACCAGCAAAAATCCCCGAAACAGCGCGGTCCTAAAGAGCCTTCAACGCTGCCCAGCTGCCCCCTGCAGAGACACTACCAGGCAAGCTCACGCAGCCACCATCTTGCCAAGGACCTCATCCTTTTATCTTAGATCAATGTTAAAACACAGGATTCACATAGTACACTGAGAAAACACAAGCATGGTTAGTTTCAGAAATTAAAATATTTGCTTTATTCACTGCTATGAACTGACATTTACTTACAATATATGTTAAAACACAGGATTCACATGAAGAATGAGAAAAGATTTTCTTGAATAGTTTTGAGAGGTGACTAAAACATGATTTATTCACTACTACGTACTGATATTAACTTGCAATCAGAGTTAAAACACAAGATTCGTATAGTGCATATGAAAAATTGTTGATTATTTCTGAAAAATAACTAAAATCAGTGCATTTATCACATCTAAATACTGATACTGACTTATAGTCAATTTTTTTCTTTTCCATTGTACCTTTTTCAAAAAATTAATCTTTTAAAAAATACATAGATAGCATAAAATGTTACATTAAAAACTATAAGAGATTCCCATATACATCCACTCACCAGCACCCTTACTCCTCCCACAACAGTAACTCTTTCATCAGTGTGGCACATTCATTGCATTTGGTGAATATGTTTTGGAGCTCTGTTACACCTCATGGATTATAGTTTACATTGTAGTTTACACACTCTCCCAGTCCATTCAGTGGGTTAGACAGGTCATGTGTCCCTGAAATATCACTCAGACAAATTCAAGTCCAGAATATGACCCCATATAACACCTATTCCCTCTCCCTGACCTCAGGAACATCTAGGACCACTGTCTCCACATCAATGATACAGTTTCTTCCATTCCTAGAGGTACAATAATTGTATAGTAGAATACCAGTAAGTCCACTCTACTGCATATTTTATTCCTCCATCCCGAGAGCACTGGGATGGTGATGTCCACTTCACATCTAAATCAAGAAGGGGCTTAGATCCCACATGGCTGATGGATGGGAATATCCTGCTTGCAGTTGCAGACAGTCTTTTCTCTGGTGTGATAGTTGACCATCCTCATCTCCCTGTTAGCTGACCTGAGTGAGTCCAACAAACAGCAGAAAAGGCGTTACAACTCTGCTGAAGCTCAGGCACCAGCTAGCACATAGACAGTCCAGAGATTCAAGTCTCCTGAGCATATAAGAACCCTAGTGCCAGTCACAGGTTCAATAAAAGTGACAGAAGCAGCCTATGTAGAGAGGTCACATCTGAGACCAACTCCATCTCACTCAGGAACACAAGTTCCAAAGTAGAGCTCCCTATCAAGGCACAGAACTCCAGAGCCATCTCTCATTACCATAGGACCTGGGCATCTTCATTGCCCTCAGGAGCACCACTAACTGGGGTTGTATTTACTTTGGTTGTGTCTGAAAGACTGTTGAGACATGAGTAAGTGTGACCCTTCTGATGAACTCCTAACTCATTTTGAAGTCTCTTAGCCATATAAACTCATTTGTCTTTACCATTTTCCCCTTTTATTCAAGGTCTTTTTCTAGTTGCATCACCAGCTGGTGCTTGGTAGCAATCCCTAAGTGCCAGGGATGCTTATCCCTGGGAGACATGTATCAAGCTGATGGGAAGTTAATGCATTTACATGCTGAGTTTGATTTAGAGAGTGGCCACATTTGAACAACATTGAAGGTTCTCAGTAGGTAACTCTTAGGCACCCTGCAGCTCTAGGCCTAGTTGAAATTTCAAGCACACTGGTTCATAAGCATAATCATCAATAAGAAGAGCCCATCATTGGATCATCCTTTTTCACTGGTCTTTGCCCTTGAACTTGGGGGATTGTTGCTGCTCTGTTGGGGAGTGCAACAGTGTTCCCTGGGATGGGAACTAAGCACTCCCTCAGTTGTCTTGCGAAATTCTACCTACTATGTCACTACCCAACGAACATCCAAACATATCTATATACTTTATATACATGCCATGGAGAAATTTCTCCCCCCCCATGCATTCCCCATCAGTGACACCCCACATCAGTGTTCCCCTTGCCATAGCTGAACCTCTCTGTGATCCAAAACTTCTTCAAAAAGGAAGTCTAGTATATTGCGAAATTTAATTAATAAGAAAGTGAAATAGTAGTGGTAGGTTGAAAGGTTAGAAATAGAATACATAATAATTTAGAAAAACTAAAATAAAGTAAAAAAATAAATTGGGATATTAAAAAGTGAAAAATATCATAAAACTTTTTTGATGTTTTGCCTTTCATCACTGTAATAGGTGTTGCCCTGTGGCTACAGTGGCTAGGCAATTGTTTCCAATTTTTTCCTCAGCGCCTACATCCTTTTTTAAAATTATGTCTTCAAAAAAGTTTTAGGTCACAGTAAAATCACATATAGAATATAGGGGACTTCTGCATACCCAACATTAAGCCCTTTTCCCCTTTCCCCAGCAATGATCTTTTTACATTCAGATGTTACATTTGCTGCAGCTAATGTAAAGATATTGAAACATAGCGAACCATGGTTCCATTAGAGTTTACATTTTGGTTTACAATTTAGATTATACACTTTTATAAATTTTTGGTGAAATTTAACATGGCCTGTATCCATCATTGCAGGGTCATGCAGAACACTTCCATTGCCCCTCAGTTACCTGCACTTGCATCTATTTTATTCCTCTCTCCCCTCCCCTCAGGGCCCACAATGACAACCAAGATTCACTGCTTGAAGGACAAGATTCATATCAATTTGCAACAATGTTGAAGGCTTGACACACTACTCTGTCCTCTCCCACTGGGAGTCATCCATGTTCTTGAGAGACTGCCTCCCCTCTGTTTGAGAATATCTGGCCTCCCCAGAATGGGGGTATAACACCTTCCTGCTTATTGTATGTGTCTCCACCCACTGATATAAAACATTATGACAAGATGAGCACTCACACACCCCAAGTGAAGCCTGTGCCAGATGCCCCCATCAAACACCCTAAATCTGGAACTCTGTGCCAGATACCTCCCATCAAACACCTTAAATCTGTAACCCTTCCTTATTATATTTTCTAAAGAATTTTCTCAACATTATAGTTTCAACCACATACCCAACAATCCTTATGTTCACCTGCTTCCCCCACCTTCCCCTCAAAATCCTTGGACCATCTGACACATCCTCCCTAACCTAGCACTCCTCAAGCCTGCAAAGCCCAACCCAATATTATCCTTATGACCCTGTCTTATCTCTTCACTGCACAACTACTTACCTCCCCTTTATCATAGATTTTGCCCACGTGGGCATTAGCTCACAACTTTCCTCTCCCCCCATATTTCCTATAAGCCCATTTTACAATCTCTAACTCTCTGAGACTGATTGATTTGCTTAATTCATATTAGAGAGAGGTCATGTAGTATTTTACTTCAGTGCCTGGCTTGCTTCACTCAACATAACATCTTTAAGATTGATCCATTTTATCCGATGTGTTAGTACTGTATTCTGAGGAGCATTTCATTGTATGTATATACCACATTTGCTTATCCATTCATCTGTTGATGGGCATTTGGGTTGATTCCAACTTTTGGCAATTTGGGTTGATTCCAACTTTTGGCAATAGTGAGTAATATCACTATGAACATTGGTATGCATATATTGATTCATGTCCTTGTTTTCAGATCTTCTGGGTGTATACCGAGCAGTGGAATTGCTGGGTCATATGGCAAATCTATAGCTAGCTTTTTGAGGAACTGTCAAACTGTCTTCCACAATGGCTGGCTCCTTACATTGCCACCATCTGTGGATGAGGGCTCCAATTTTTCCATATCCTTTCTGACACTTGCAGTTTTTAATAGCCATTTCTCAAAGGGGTGTAAGATATTATGACAACCAATCCAATGTCCACAAAGAAGAGGTGGCATTGGATTGGGAAAAATGGACATGGTGGCTGATGGGTATGGGGAAAGGCAGGAAGAGATGAGAGGTGGAGGCGTCTTTGGGACATGGAGCTGCCCTGGATGGTGCTTCAGAGGCAATCACCGGACATTGTAAATCCTCACAGGGCCCACTGGATGGAATGGAGGAGAGTAAGGGCCATGATGTGGACCATTGACTATGAGGTGCAGAGGTGCCCAAAGATGTACTTACCAAATCCAATGGATGTGTCATGATGATGGGAATGAGTGTTGCTGGGGGGGGGGGGAGAGGTGGGGTGGGGGGGTGGGGTTGAATGGGACCTCACATATATATTTTTAATGTAATATTATTACAAAGTCAATAAAAATAAATAAATTAAAAAAATAAATATTCAGTTTGTTTCTAAAAAAAAAAGATATCTTATTGTAGTTTTGATTTGCATTTCCATAATGGCTAGTGATCATGAGCATCTTTCTATGTGCTTTTTAGTCATTTGTATTTCTTCTTTGGAGAAATGTCTGTTCAAATATCTTGCCCACTTTTTAAATGGGCTGTTTGTCTTTTTATTTTCAAGATATAGTATTTCAGTATATATGCTGAAAATAGGCTCCTATCAGATATATGGTTACCAAATATTTTTCCCATTGGGTAGGCTGTTGATTCACTTTCTTTTTTTTTTAATGTACTTTTATTACATAGGTTGTAAACTTAAAAAACAATCATGCACATATGTATAATTCCCATGCAATACCCTTTCCTCAACACACCACACCATGGTAGAATATTTGTTACAGATTATGAGATAAAATCATCAGATTATTAGCACCAGACATGGTCCATAGTATACATTTGGCATACTTTTTGTTCAGTTCTTTTTTTAAAAACTTAATTTAATTTTATTTATTCATTGCATTAAAAAATATGAGGTCCCCATTCACCCCCACCACCCCCACTCCACCACTCCCCCCACAGTAACACTCACCACCATCATCATGACACATCCATTGCATCTGGTGAGTACATCTCTGGGAATCACTGCTCCCCATGGCCAGTGGTCCACACCATAGCCCACACTCTCCCATGTTCCATCCAGTGGGCCACGGGAGGACATACAATGTCCAGCAATTGTCCCTGCAGCACCACCCAGGACAACACCAAGTTCTGAAAATGCCTCCACATCTCATCTCTTCCTCCCATTCCCCGCTCCCAGCAGCCACCATGGCTACTTTTTCCACACCAGTGCTACATTTTCTTGATTATTAACCACAATAGTTCATGAATAGAATATCATTAAGTCCCCTCTAATCCTTACTGTATTCCTCCTTCCTGTGGGCCTTGGCTTAGTTGTGTCCATTCCACATCTATGTCAAGAGGGGGCTTAGATACCACATGGATACTGGATGCAATCCTCCTGCTTTCAGTTGTAGGCACTCTAGGCTCCATGGTGTGGTGGTTGACATTCTTCAACTCCATGTTAGCTGAGTGGGGTAAGTCCAATAAATCAGAGTGTAGAAGCTGAAGTCTGTTGAGGCTCAGGGCCTGGCTATCATATTGTCAGTCCAGAGATTCAAATCCCCTAGATATATCTTAAACCCCAGCACCAACTACAATTCCAGTAAAGTAGCATGAAAGGCTTGTGAAAAGAGATCCCATGTGAGTCCAGGTCCATCATGCAGAAACACCAGCTCCAAAGAAGGGCCAACTGACATGGCAGTGAACTCCATCTGCCATGATCACAGAACCTGTGGGTCTCTTTAGCCCTCAAAAGAACCAATACCTGGGGTTGTATCTACTTTATCTGTCTCTGAGACTCTGCTCAGGTGTGCATAAGGGCAATCCTTCTGACAACCTCCAGACTCTGTTTTAGAGACTCATAGACATATAAACTCATTTGTCCTTTCCATTTCCCCCTTACTTTAGGTCAAACAGCATTTTTAACTTCTGTTATAATATGTTGACAGGGATAGTCTGCTGGTCCACGTTGAACCTTTAATTCAAGGTTTTATGTCTTCAGCTGGTACTTGGTAGTGATCCCTCGGTGCCAGGGAGGCTCATCCCCGGGTGTCATGTCCCATGCTGGGGGGAAGGCATTGCATTTACATGCTGAGTTTGGCTTCGAGATTGGCCACATTTGAGTAACAAGGAGGCTGTCAGGAGGGAACTCTTAGGCACAGTGTTGCTCTAGGCCTTGTTCTTATTTCAGGTATATAGGCTCACAAGCATAGTCATTAGTATCAGGTGGGTCACTGTTGGACCCTCATTCCTTCCTGGTCCTTGCCATTGCACCCGGGGGACTGCTGCTGCTCCCCTAGGGACCAAGGCAGAGTCCCCCCAGGCCAGAAACCCAGTACCCCTCAGCTGTTGTTTTTAATTGTTTCCACTATGAGTATATCCAAACATTTCCATGCACCCTGGACACATGCCCTGTCAACCATATGTCCCCTGTCAATAACATCCCATACCAGTATTCCTCCGCTGCCATTGTTGAACCACTCTGTGATCCAAAACTTCCTGAAAAGTGAAGCCCAATATAATGTAAGGTTCCCTTAATAGTAAAATGGAATATAGCAATGAGTTTAAAGGTTAGATATAGAATACATATTGATTTGGAAAAATTCTACATCCTATCTTTTTCTTTTCTTTTTTCCTAATTATTAAGCTTATCTTCACAAGAGCCCTAGATCACAGTAATTCATATATACAATATACAGTACTCCCACATATCCATTATAAAACCTTTTCCTTTCCACAGCGATAATCTTTTAACTTATTCATATCATATTTACTGAAACTGATGTACAGATATTGAGACAATAGCTTTCAAACAAGGTAACATTTGTGTTTACACTGTGGTTTATACTTTAGGTTATACAGTTTTCTAAATTTTTTAGTTATCCTATGTTTTACATTATGGTTTACATTATTAGTCTATCATCCCCTATATGTTTTTGGTGTAATATTACATGTTTTATATCCATCCTTGTGTACTCTTGTGAAACACTTCTTTTGCCCTCACAGTTACTTTTGTTCCATCTATTCAATATCTACTTCCTCCTCCCCTTAGGGCCCAGAGTGACATTCAATCTTCTTTTCTTGAGGAGCCATGTTCAGAGATAGTTGCAACAGTGTTGAGGGCTTGACTTTCTCAACTGCCTTAATGCCCTGGGAGCCACCATTTCTCTTGAGAGATACAGTTCCCTCTGATGGCATTAGTCCTCCCCAGGATGTGGGTCTACCTTCACTCTCATTATATAGGTCTCTACCCAATGGTATAACCCACTCTGCAAAATGAGCATTCAGATATTCCCTGGAGTCTGTCCTGCGTCTGATTATCCCCTTTGAGTATCTTAAAAAAGTAACTTTCCTAATTATATTTTGAAAAAAAATTTCTCAGCATTATACTCTCAAACAACACCTGACAATCTCCTATGTTTGTATGTTGCCCCACCCTTCCCCCAATTTCTTGGGCAATATTACCCATCCACCCATCCCTAGCCCCCCTCAAACCTGCAAAGCCCAACCCAAAGGTAATCCTATGCCCCCATTTTATCCCTTTCTTGTACACATACTTACCTCCAGCTTATCACAGATTTCACCCATGTAGATGTCAGCTTACATCCTTTCTCTACCCCCCGATTTCCTGTAGCCTATCTTCCAGTCTCTAGCTCTCTGAGGCAAATCTATGGCTAGTTTTTGGAGCAACTGCCAAACTGTCCTCCAGAATGGTTCGATCCTTCATGCATTCCCACCAGCAGTGGATGAGTGTTCCCATTTCTTCACATCCTCTCCAGCATTTGTATTCTTCTGTTTTATTCATAGCTGCCAATCTTATGGGAGAAAGATGGAATCTCATTGTAGTTTTGATTTGCATTTCCCTGATAGCTAATGATTTGGAGCATTTTTTCATGTGCTTTTTAGCCATTTGTATTTCTTCGTTGGAGAACTGTCTGTTTAAATCTTTTTCCCACTGTTTAAATGAGTTGTTTGTCTTTTTATTTTCAAGGTATAGGAGTTATTTATATATGCAAGTTATAAGTCTCTTATCAGATATATGGTTGCCAAATATTTTCTCCCATTGTGTAGGCTCCCTTTTTACTTTCTTGACAAACTCCTTTGAGGTGCAGAAGGCTTTAATTTTGAGGAAGTCCCATTTATCTATTTGTTCTTTTCCTGCTCATGCTTTTGGTGTGATGTTCTTGAAGCCATTTCCTATTCCAAGGTCTTGTAGATGTTTCCCTACACTGCTTTCTAAGGTCTTTATGGTCTTGGCTCTTATATTTATGTCTTTGATCCATCTTGAGTTGATCTTTGTATAAGGTGTGAGATGGTAATAATCTTTCATTCTTCTACATATGGCTATCCAGTTCTCGAGGCACCAATTGTTGAATAGGCCATTCTCTCCCAGTTGAGAGGGTTTGGTGGCTTTATCAAATATTATATGGCTATATATATGAGGTTCTATATCAGAACTTTCAATTCGATTCCTTTGGTCTGTGTGTCTCTCCTTATGCCAATACCATGCTGTTTTCACTACTGTGGCTTTGTAGTATGTTTTGAAGTCCAGTAGTGTGATTCCTCCAATTTCGTTTTTCTTTTCAATATGTCTTTGGCTATTCGGGGTCTCTTTCCTTTCCAAATAAATTTCATACTTAGTTTTTCTAGTTCCTTAAAGAAGGTTGTGTTGATTTTTATTGAGATTGCATTGAATGTGTAGATCATTTTTGTTAGGATAGACATCTTAATAATATTTAATTTTCCTATCCATGAACAGGGAATATTCTTCCATTTATTTAGGTCTTCTTTGATTTCCTATAACAGTCTTGTGTACTTCTTGGTGTATAAGTTTTTACATCTTTAGGTAAATTTATTCCTATATATTTGATCTTATAACCTGCGACTTTACTAAACTCATTTATGAGTTCTAGAAGCTTTGTTGTAGACATCTCAGGGTTTTCTATGTATAGGATCATGTCATCTGCAAATAATGAAATTTTGACTCCTTCCTTTCCAATTTGAATGCCTTTTATATCTGGTTCTTCCCTCTGTGCTCGAGCAAGTACTTCTAAGACAATGTTAAATATTAGGGGAGAGAGTGGGCATCCTTGTCTTGTTCCTGACTTTAGGGAGAAGGATTTTAGGATTTTTCCATTGTAAACAATGTTGGCTGTGGGTTTTTCACATATACTCTTTATCATGTTCAGAAAATTTCCTTGTATTCTGATCTTTTGGAGTGTTTTTATCAAGAAAGGGTGCTGTATTTTGTCAAATGCTTTTTCTGCATCTATAGATATAATCATGTGATTTTTTTCATTCAATCTGTCTCCAAGCATCGTTTGTTAAAGAGGCCATTCTCTCCCAGTTGAGTGGGCTTTTGGTGTCCTTGTTGAATATCAGATAACTGTATTTTTGAGGATTGATATCCAAACTCTCAATTCAGTTCCATTGGTCGGTATGTTTAACCTTGTGCCAATACCATGCAGGTTTGAATATGATAGCCGTGTACTATGTTTTAAAGTCATGTAGTGTGATTCTTTTGCTTTCATTTTTCTTTTTCAATATATCTTTGATTATTTGAGGCCTTTTTCTCTTCCAAATAAGTGTCATTGTTAGTTTCCAATTTATTAAAAAATGCTGTGTTGATATTATTGGGATTGCATTAAATCTGTAGATCAGTTTGAGTAGGGTAGATATCTTAATGATATTTACTCTTCCTATCCATGAGCAGATAATGTTCTTCCATTTATTTGTCTTCTTTGATTTCCTTTAACAATGTTGTGTAGTTTTCTGTCTATAAGTCTTTTACATCTTCATTTAAATTTATTCCTAGATATCTTTTATTTACTATTGTAAATGGTATTTTTTTCTTGATTTCCTCCTCAGATCGCTCATTAATGGTGTACAGAATGCAATTGACTTTTGTGCATTGATCTTAAAACCTGCTACTTTACTGAACTTTTTATAAGTTCTTGAAGCTTTTTTGTAGATTTCTCAGGTCTTTTTACTTATAGGATCATGTCATCTGCAAATAGTGAAATTTTGATTTCTTCTTTCCAATTTGGATGGTTTATATATCTGTTTCTTGCCTCAGTGCTTGAGCAAATACCTTTAACACAATGTTAAATAGGAGGGATGATAGTGGACATCCTTGTTACTTTCCCGATCCTAGAGGGAAAGATTTTAGGATTTCTCCATTGTAAATGATGTTAGTGGTGGGTTTTTCATATATACACTTTATCAAGTTTGGAAAGTCTTATGTTCCTATCTTTTGCAGTGTTTTCATCAGGGAAGTGTGCTGTATATTTTCTAATGTTTTCTAACCATCTAGTATATGAACATGTGATTTTTTTTCCTTTGATCTGCCTGTGTTGATGAATACAATTAAAATGTCTTTTTCTTTGGTAATTTTTAACCTTAGCTTTCTTTTTTTTATAACAAAATTTTTAATTGCCTTTTTTTAAAGATACATAGATCACAAAAAATGTTACATAAAAAATATGAGGTTCCTATATATCCCACACACACACACACACACACACATTCTCCCCCATCAACAACCTCTTTCATCATTGTGGCACATTCATTGCATTTGGTGAATACATTTTGGAGCACTGCTGTGCTTCATGGATTATAGTTTACATTGTAGTTTACACTCTTCCCCAGTCCATTCAGTGGGTTATGGCAGGATATATAATATCCTGCATCTGTCCCTGCCTGGTGCTGAGGGATTACTACTAATCACCAGCTGGTGATGCAACTAGAAAAATAACTTGAATAAAAGAGGGAAATGGTAAAAAACAAATGAGTTTATATGGCTAAGAGACTTCAAAATGAGTCAAGAGATCATTAGAGGGGTCACGATTCTGCATGTCTCAGCAGGATCTCAGAGACAGCCAAAATAGATACAACCCCAGGTACTGGTGCTCCTGAGGGCTACAGAGACACACCAGTTTTACAGTCATGGCAGATGGCTCTGGATTTGAGTGCCTTACCAGTGCTCCTGAGTGTGATGGAGTTGGACTCAGATGTGACCTCCCTACACTTGCCTCTTCTCTCACTTTTACTGAACCTGTGGTTAGCTCTGGGGTTGATGAGTGCTCAGGAGACTTGAATCTCTGGACTGACCATGTGCCAACTGGGCACTGAGCCTCAGCAGAGTTGCAACACCAACTCTCCAGTTCATTGGACTTACCCAGGTCAGCTAACAGGGTGATGAGGATGGCCAACCACCACATCAGGAAACCAAGAGTGTCTACAACTACAAGCAGGAGAAAAACATCCATCAGACATGTTGGATCTAAGCTTCCTCTCAATTTAGGGATAAGTGGACATCATCATCCCAGGGTTCACAGGATGGAGGAATAAAATATTTATTGGTGTTTTACTACAGAACTATTGTGAATCTAGCAATGGAAGAAATTGTATCATTAATTAGAATGTACTTTCTTGAGAATTTTAGCATCTAGTTTCATTAGAGAGATTGGACTGTAATTTTACTTTCTTGTGTTGTCTTTGTTTGGCCCAAGTATTAGGGTATGTTGGCATCATAGAATGAGTTAGGATATATTTCTTCTACTTTGATGTTTTTGAAGAGTTTAAGCAAGATTGGTGTTAGTTATTTTTGGAATGTTTGGTGGATTTCACCTGTGAAGCCATCTGGTCCAGGGCTCTTCTTTTGGGAGGTTTTTAATGACTGATTCTATCTCTTTACTTGTGATTGGTTTGTTGAGATCATCAATTTCTTCTTTCATCAATGTAGGCTGCCTATGTGTTTTTATGAATTTGTCCATTTCCTCTAAATTGCCCATCTTGTTGGCATATAGTTTTCCAAAGTATCCTCTTATGATAGTCCTTATTTCTGTGGGGTCAGTGGTGATATCCCCTTTCTCATACCTTATTTTGCGTATTTGCATCTTGTCTTTTTTTTTTCTTTGTTAGTCTAGCTAAGAGTTTGTCAATTTTATTGATCTTCTCAAAGAACCAGCTCTTCGTTTTGTTTATTTTTTCTAGTGCTTTATTTCACTTAGTTCTGCTCTGATCTTTGTTATTTCTTTCTTTCTTATTCCTCTGAGGTTAGTTTATTGTTTTGTTTTTTTTTACTAATTCCTGCAAGTGTGCAGTTAGGTCTTTGATTTTAGCTCTTTCTTCTTTTTTGATGTATGAAGTTATGGCTATGAATTTCCCTCTCAGGACAGCTTTTGCTGCATCCCATATGTTGTGTTGTCACTTTCATTAATGAAAGTGTAGATGCTGATTTCTTTAGAGATTTTCTCTTTGACCCACTTTTTGTCTAATAGTGTTTTGTTTAACATCCATACCTTTCTGCCTAATCTGCTTCACTGGACCTCGCAGATTTCCAGCTTCATTCCACTGTGGTCAGACAAATTATTTTGTATGATTTTAATCTTTCTGAATTCACTGAGACTTTCTTTGTGGCCTAGCATGTGGCCTATCTTGGAGAATGATCCATGTGCACTTGAGAAGAATGTGTATCTTGCTGTATTTTGGTGTAATGTTCTGTACATGTCTATTAAGTCAAGATCCTCTAATATATCATTCAAAGTCTTTGTTTCTTTATTGATTCTCTGTTGAAATGTTCTAATGGTGATAATGGTGTATTTAAGTCCCCCACTGTAATTGTAGAGGCATCTATTCCTCCACTTATTTTTTCCAGAGTTTGCCTAGCATGTTTTGAGGTGCCCTGGTTAGGTGTACAAATGTTTATGATTGTTCTTTCTTCTTGAAAGATTACCCCCTTTTACTAACATGTAGTGTCTATCTTTGTCTCTTACAATAGTTTTCATTTAAAGTCTATTTTGTCCAATATTAATATAGCTATTCCTGCCCTTTTTTGGTTATTGTTTGCCTGTAAGATTGTTTTCCAGCTGTTCACTTTCAACCTCCTTGATTCCCTGGGTCTAAAGTAGGTTTCTTGTAGACAGCATATAGATGGGTCATATTTCCTTATTCATTCTATCAATTTACAGTTCTTGACTGAGTTCAATCCTTTAACATTCAGTGTTATTACTCTCAATGAATTACATTACCCATATTTTCGTTGGATTTGTGTATGTCATATGTTTTTCTTATTTCTCTTTTTGTCTTTTTATTGTTCTTACACTCTCCTCCAACTCTGTTCTTCTGGGTTTTTTTTCTATATCCTGCAGAACTCCCTTTTCTATTTCTTGAAGGGCAACTTTCTTGTTGGCATACTTTCTTAGTTTCTGTTTATCTGTGACTGTTTTGAACTCTCCTTCATTTTTGAATGCCAGCTTTGCAGAATAGAGTACTCTTGGCTGGAATTTTTTTTTCTTTTAGTGCCTTAACTTTGTCATACCACTGCCTTCTTGCCTCCATTGTTTCAGATGAGAAATCAGCACTTAATCTTATTGAGCTTCCCTTGTATGTGATGATTCTCTTTTCTCCTGCTGTTTTCTGTATTTTCTCTTTGTCTTGAGCATTGGATAATTTGACAAGTATGTGTATTGGAGTAGGCCTGTTGGGATTTATGTGGTTTGGGATGTGTTGTCCTTCCTGGACATGCACATTCATCTCTCTCAATAGGTTTGGGTAATATTCAGCCATTATTTCCTCCAACATCCCTCTGTCCCCTTTCCCTTCTCTTCTCCTTCTTGGATGCCTATAATGTGTATGTTTGTGCATTTTGTGTTGTCATTGAAATCCCTAAGTCTCTGCTGGATTTTTTTTTAATCTATCAATTCTACTATCTGTTTGATTTCAGATGTACTGTCTTCCACATCACTAATTCTTCCTCTGCCTCTTCAAATCTGCTATTATTTGTTGAGAGTGTATTTTTGATTCCTTGGATTCTGCCATTCATCACCATCATATCCATTATATTTTTGGGTATGTTTACAATTTCTTCAGTATGCTCTCCATGTGTTTTCTTAATATACTTAATCTCTTCCTTCACTTCATTAAGTTGGTCCATCTATTTGTTTGGCAGTCTTTGATTAGTTGTTCAATGTTCTGCTCCTCTTCCTAGTTTTTAGTTTGTTCATTGGACTGGATCATGTCTTCCTGATTATTGGTATGGTTTTTAATTTTTTATTGCTGTCTGGTCATTATTTTATCTTGATGGGTTTGTTCAGTTAATTAGCTTCTTCATCTTGGGTTTTATTTCAGTGGTATTTTCATTTGTGTGTTTTGTCTTTGACACTTTGTTCTTCTTATTCTATTTCCTTGTTGTTCTCTAACTTTCCTTGAAAAGAAAAGATTAGGACATGAGAAAGTAAAAGAGGCAAGAAAAGAAAGAGTATAATAGTATTGAAAGTAAATGTTAGCAGAAGAACTTTATAAGACCTAAGAGAATTAATATTAAGCTCATGTAAGCAGTGTATAGTTATAGGAATAAAAAAGTGGAGTACCTACATTGAAATGGGAAGCTGATTATGGAGAAGAATATAGTATGAATTGAAAGGCCAGCATGATCAGTAGTGAGGGAATGAGAAGAAAAAGGATAATAAGATAAAGAGTTAATAAAAGATAGAAAACAGAAGTGTTAGAAATAAAAAGTCAGAAAAATTGAGAACTAACCAAAAGAGAGTAGAATGTAAGGGCAACAACAGAAGTGGAAGATAGAAAGGTGTAGAAAGGAAAAGAGATAGTATTGGCAGCCAAAATCAGTACACACAGTAAAGAGGAGATTGAGGAAGAGGAAACACAGCAAACAAGAAAAAAAGCCAGCAGCACCTAATTGAAAAAACAAAGGGTGGGGATATAAAGAGGAAGGAAAGACAAGGAAAAAAAACCCGATAAACCCTCAAGCAAGGAGTCAATGAAACATTAAGAAAAACCACACTTCCCTCCTATGCCCCTGTGTAGCTTATCAGGTTGCCTGTGTTAATCAATTACCCTTCAGCTTTCTCACTGCAGATTTTGAAGTGGGTTTTAATGAGTAAACTAACTTAAATTATGTAGCAAAAGTAACCTCTTTTTTTAAGGAAAAATAAAAGACCCAAGGGAAGCTAATACAAGCACAATGTCTGTTTTCCCTGTCCCAAAGTATTAGCTAGATATTTAATATCCCAGTAGGTCATTACTCCAAGATGAGCCAGGAACTGAACCAGAGACCTTCCCCATTCAAAGCTGAAACTCCTCCAGTGAGCCAACCCCTCCCTCCAGGTCAACCTGCTCCTCAAAAGAGTCCCCTTCCTGGGGCAGGATTGACTCTTTGCAACTGAACAAGCTGATTAGGGATCTGTCCTTACCCCTTCTCCCTTCCCCCCCCTTCCATCCCAGGACAGCAGGAAGCCCATGCAAGAGCTCCCCTCTAAAATTCAAATGGAACCTGGTGAACCAACCCACCACAGAAAACAATGACACTCAGTCTTCCCAAGAGAGAGCACCCACACCTTCCTGGGAACCCCAGATGTGCTCCTGGAAGCTTTCCAAGCACTTCCAACTGTTCCCCTCCCCAGGTATGTGGCAAAAGACCAGTCAATTGCCTGACTCCACCTTCTCCCAGACCAATTCTCCCTATCCCAGGGAGGTTAGGCAAATCAGGCTGCCTCAGAAGATTCACCTCCCCCCTCTTTCTGCTTTCTCCTCAAGTCAGCTGATATGCTCCTCAAAGCTCAAAAAGGGGGGTCCAGACAATTGAACTCACACTCAGGGTACTCCTCTCCACCCTTCACCAGAACCGTCCCACTCTCAGAGTTTGTCTCCTCCAGCTGGGTGACCAGCAAGGGTCAAGGAATTCCATGGCTTCCTGCCCTGAGGAACGGCTGGGCCATCCCACAGCTCCAGACTCAAGTGCCAGAAACTCATGATTTTACCTTGAGCAATTGCTCTTTTTGTCATGCTCTCTCCAGATCAGTGCCCTGAAGCCTCCTGCTTTGTGGGTCACTACTCTAAGAGGAGCCAGGAATCAAACTAGAGATCTTGTATATTTATGGCTGAAACTCCTCCACTGAGCTAAACTTTTGTGTCAGGTTGATTAGCTCTTCAGAAAGAGTCCTTTTCCCTTGTGCAGGATTGACTCTTTGCAATTGGATAAACTGCTGATTAGTAATCTAACCTTCCCCTCCTTTTTTTCTAACTGCTTTCTCTCCCAGGGCAGGAGGAAGCAATAGCCTGTGTGACAGTTCCCTTTTAAAATTCAAATGGGACTCTGGTGACTTAACTCACCACAGGAAAAAAATGACTCTCAGTCTCTGAGAGAAAGCACCCACGCCTTGCCAGGAACCTTAAATATGCTCTTGGAGGCTTATTAAGCATTTCCTACTGTCCCCCTCCCTTAGGTGAGTTGCACAGGACTAGTTATTTGCCTGACTCCACCTTCTCCCAGACCAATATTCCATATCCCAGGGAAGTTAGATCAATCAGGCTGCCTCAGCAGATTCGCTTCTGCCCTCTTCCTGGTTCATATTGTCTTACAAACAATGCTGAAATACAGGATTCACATAGCGAACCAAGAAAACATTATCTTGACTAGTTTCAAATACTAATTTAAATACATTCTTTCTTCACTGCTATGTAATGACATTGACTTACAATGAATATTAAAACCAGGGAATCTCAGTTAGTAGTGAAAATTTTAGATGGATTAGTTTCAAAAAAATAAAAATATATGCTTTGCTCTTTGCAACATACTGATATTGACTTACAAACAATAGTAAGACAAGGATTCACATATACCTTGGGAAAACATTATCATGATTAGTTTCAGAAATTAACTAAAATACATTATTTCTTGATCAACTTGTACTGATACTGACTTATAAATCAATGTTAAAAAAGAGGATTCTAATAGTGCCATGTAAAAACATTACCAGTATTAGTTTCAAATCTAAAACTGCATTCTTAATTCACAGATATGTGAATAAACTTATAAACAATGTAGTTATTTTTTAAGATTTATTTTATTTTATTTTTTCTCTCCCCCCTCCCCCCGGTTGTCTGTTCTCTGTGTCCATTTGCTGCATGTCCTTTGTCCACTTCAGTTGTCAGTTGCTCGGGAATCTGTGTCTCTTTGTTGTTTTGTCATCTTGCTGCATCAGCTCTCTGTGTGTGCAGTGCCATTCTTGGGCAGGCTACTCTCTTTCATGCTGGGCAGCTCTCCTTACAGGGTGCACTCCTTGCACATGGGGTTCCCCTATATGGGGGACACCCTGCATGGCACGGCACTCCTTGTGCGCATCGGCACTGCATGTGGGCCAGCTCCATATGGGTCAAAGCGGCCCGGGTTTTGAACTGTGGACCTCCCATGTGGTAGATGGACACCCTATCCACTGGGGCAAATCTGCTTCCCTATAAACAATGTTAAACAAAGGAACCACATATTGAACCAAGAAAAACTATCCTGATGAGTTTTGAAACTAACTAAAATACATAGTTATTCATTAATATATACTAATATTGTTTCAAATCAGTGTTAAAACATAGGATTCACATATTGAACTATTAAAACACTATTTTGATTTGTTTTGAAAACTCATAACATACATGCTTTATTCACTGATAAGTACTGATATTGACTTACAATCAATGTTAAAACACATGATTCACATAGTCTATGTGAATACATTGTCATGATTAGTTTCAGAAACCACCAAAAATGCATTCTTTATTCACTGCTTGTAATTATATTGACTTACCATCCATGTTCAAAGACAGGATTCACATACTGCACTGTGAAAATATTACCTTGATTAATATTGAAAAGTACCTTATATAAACACTTTACTCACTCCTATACTGATATTCACTTACAATGAGTAGTAACAAGGGATTAAAAAGTGCCCCATGAAAACACTGTCATGATTAGTCTGAAACTAACTAAAATACAAACTGTATTCACTGATATGTTTTGATATTGACTTACAAAAATTGTTAAAATCAGGATTCGCATAGAGTACTGTGAATATGGTATATTGATTAGTTTCAAAACTAAAATCAGTGCATTTATCACTGCTGTATACTAATTTTGACTTCAGAACAATGATAAAATACATAGTCCAAATAATTCACTGTGAAAATCTATCATGATAGGTATCAAAAACTAACTAAAATAAATTATTTATTCACTATTATGTACTGATATTGAACACAATGTTAAATGCAGAACTCATAAAGTGAACCAGGAAAACACTATCTTGATTAGTTTCAAATACTAACTAAACTGCATTATACACTGCTATGTACTGAAGTTGAATTACAGTCAATGCAAAGACAGGTTTCCCATAGTGAACCAAAAAAACACTATCTTGATTGATTTAGAAAACTAACTAAATTTCATGTTTTATTCACTGCTATGTACTGATATTGCCTTACAATTAATGTCAAAACATTTACTTCAAAAAGTGAACCATGAAATTTTGATTAGTTTCAAAAATAACAAAGAAATCATACTTTATTCATTGCTATGTATTGATATTAACTTTGAGCCAATGATAAAATGGAAGATACATGTAGTTTAATGTGGAAACACTATCTTGAATGGTTTCACCATCAAACTAATACCAATGCTTCTATCACTGCTATGTACTGATATTGATTTAAATTCAGTGTTAAAACACAGGTTTCATATAGTGCACTGTGAAACACCATCTTGGTTAGTTTTAAAAACTAATGAAAACACATCATTTATTCACTGCTAGGTATTGATATTGAATTACAATCAATGGTAAAGCACAGGATTTACAGAGTTCACTAAGAAAATATTGATTTAATTTCAAAAACCAAATAAAATACATGCTTTATTCACTGATAGGTAACTGATTTTGACTTACAGTCAATATTAAAACACAGCATTCACACAGTGAACTATGAAATCACTTTATTAGTTTTTTGTCTTTATTTTTTAATGTTACATTAAAAAATATGAGGTCCCCATATACCCCCCACTCCCCTCACCCCGCTCCTCCAATAACAACAACCCCCTCCATCATCATGGGACATTCATTGCACTTGGTGAATACATCTTTGAGCACTGCTGCATCACATGGTCAATGGCCCACATTATAGTTTACACTCTCCCCCATTCCACGCAGTGGGCCATGGGAGGACATCCAATGTCTGGTAACTGTCCCTGCAGTACCACCCAGGACAGCTCCAAGTCCCTCAGCAGCTACCATGGCCACTTTCTCCAAATCAGTGCTACCTTTTCTTCGATTACTAATCACAATAGGTCATGAATAGAATATCAGTAAGCCCACTCTAATCCGTAGTCTATTCCTCCATCCTGTGGACCTTGGAATGGTTGTGTCCACTCCACATCTATATCAAGAGGGGGCTTAGATTCCACATGGATGATGGATGCAATTCTCCTGCTTTCAGTTGTAGGTACTCTTGGCGTTCTGGTGTAGTGGTTGACCTTCTTCACCTCCATGTTAGCTGAGTGGGGTAAGTCCAATAAACCAGAGTATAGGAGTTGCTAGTCCGTTGAGGCTCAGGGCCTGGCTATCACATGGACAGTCCAGAGATTCAGGTCCCATGGGTATACACTAAACCCCAGCACCAACGACAGGTCCAGTAAAAGTAACAGGAGAGGCTTGTGAACAAAGATCACATCTGAGTCCAGCTCCATCACACAGAAACACAAACTCCAAAGTAGGACCAACTGACATGGCACTGAACTCCATCTGCCATGATCACAGAACATGTGGGTCTCTGTAGCACTCAGAAGAACCAATACCTGAGGTTGTATCTATCTCTGGGACTCTGCTGAGGTGTGCATAAGGGTGATCCCTCTGATAACCTCCCATCTCTTTTTTGGAGACTCATAGCCATATAAATTCATTTGTTCTTTCCATTTCCCCTTTTATTCATGTCAAAAAGCATTTTAAAAAAAAAGATTTATTTTACTTATTTATTTCTCTCCCCTTTTCCCCCACCACAGTTGTCTGTTCTCTGTTTCTATTTGCTACATCTTCTTCTTTGTCTGCTTCTGTAGTTGTCAGCAGCATGGGAATCTGTGTTTCTTTTTGTTTTGTCATCTTGTTTTGTCAGCTCTCCATGTGGGTGGTGCCTTCCTGGGCAGGCTGCACTTTCCTTTGCACTGGGAAGCTCTCCTTATGGGGTGCACTCCTTGTGTGTGGGGTTCCCCTATGCAGGGACACCCCTGCATGGCAAGGCACTCCTTGCACGCATCAGCACTACACATGGGCCAGCTCCATACAGGTCAAGGAGGCCAAGGGTTTGAACCACAGACCTCCCATGTGGTAGATGGATGCCCTAACCACTGGGTCAAGTCCACTTCCCTCAAAAAGCATTTTTAACTCATGATATTAAATGTAGGCTGAGATATTCTGCTGGTCTGAGTTGACCCTTTTATTCAAGGTCATTTTCTAGTTACATCATCAGCTGGTACTTGGTAGTAATCCCTCGATGCCAGGGAGGCTCATCCCTGGGAATCATGTCCCATACTGGGGGGAAGGCAATGCATTTACTATGTTATTAGTTTTTAAAACTAATTAGATATATACTTGATTCACTGTTATGTGTTATATTGTCTTACAGTCAATGTTAAAACACAGGGTTTATATAGTGCACCAAAAAAATACTAGCTTGAGTAGCTTCAGAATCTAAATAAAATATATCCTATATACTGTTAATTACTGATATTGACTTATAATGAATGTTAAAATACAGGATTCATATAGTGAACCATGAAAACACTGTTTTGTTTAGTTTTGAAAACCACTAAAACACGTGCTTTACTCACTGCTATATACTGATATTGACTTATAATCAATGTTAAAACACAGGATTTATATAGTGCCCTGGAAAACACTTCCTTGACTAGAAACTAACAAAAATACATGATTTGTTCAGTGATAGGTACTGATTTTGATTTACAGGCAAAGCTAAAACACATTATTCACATAGAGCAATGTGAATACACCCTTATGATTAGTTTCAGACCCTAAAAACATACATGCTTTATTCACTGCTAAGTAATTATGTTGACTTAAAATTAATGTGTAAACACAGGATTCACACAGTGCACTGTGAAAACATTATCTCAATTAGTTTTTAAAAGTAACTAAAATATACACACTTTATTCACTCTTAATGCTGATATTGACTTACAACCAATAGTAAAACATGGGATTCACAAGTGTCCCATTAAAACAATATCATGACTAGTCTGAAATTAACTAAAATACATCATGAAATCACTGTTATTTCCTGATATTAACTTAGGAAAATTGCTCAAACACTAGATTCATGTAGTGCACGGTGAAAATACTCTCTTGATTAGTTTAAAAAACTGAAATCAGTGTCTTTTTCACTGCTATATACTGATATTGACTACAGGACAATGTTAAAACACATGATTCACATATTGTACTGGGAAAAACTATCTTGATAAGTTTAAAAAGCTAAGTAAAATAAATGATTTATTCATTCTTATGTACTGATAATGACTTACAAACAAAGGTAAAATATGGGACTCATATAGTGACCCAAGAAAATACTATTTTGATTAGGCTCAAAGACTACTAAAATACATTCTTTCTTCATTGATGTGCACTGATATTCAGTTGCAGTTAATGCAAAAACACAAGTTTCACAAAATCAACCAAGAAAATACAATCTTGATTAGTTTAGAAAACTAATTAAATTACATGATTTATCCACTGTTATGTATTGATGTGGACTTACAATCAATATTAAAAATTTGCAGGAAGCAGACTTGGCCCAATAGATAGGGCATCTGCCTACCACATGGGAGGTTCACAGTTCAAACCCCAGGCCTCCTTGACCCGTGTGGAGCTGGCCCACATGCAGTGCTGATGCGTGCAAGGAGTGCCGTGCCACGCAGGGGTGCTCCCCACATAGGGGAGCCCCATGGACAAGTAGTGTGTCCTGTAAGGAGAGCCACCCAGCATGAAAGAAAGTGCAGCCTGCCCAAGAATGGTGCCACACACACAGAGAGCTGACACAACAAGATGATGCAACAAAAAGAAACACAGATTCCGGTGCCAAGGTAAGTATAGAAATGGTCACAGAAGAACACACAGTGAACAGACACAGAGAACACACAACTGGGGGGGCGGAGAGAGAAATTAAAAAAATAAGAAATCTTTTTAAAAAATTAAATAAATTTTTACAGAACCAAAATTCATACAGAACCATGAAAATACAAACTTGAGTACTTTAAGAAATAACAAAAATACATGCTTTATTCATTATTATGTACTGACTCAAAATCAATGATGAAATGGATGATGCTCAGTGCATTTGGAAACACTGTCTTGATTACTTTCACAATATGACTAATATCAATGCTTCTATCACTGCTATGTACCAATACTGATATACAATCAATGTAAACAGGCTACACACAGAGCATTATGAAAACACTGCTTTCATTAGTTTTGAAAAATAACTAAAATACATGCTTTATTCTCTGCTAGATACTGTTATTGACTTACAATCAGTGTTAAAACACAAGATTAATACAGTGCACTTTGAAAACACTACCTTGATTAGTTCCAAAAAGTAATTAAAATACATGCTTTAACTGCTATGTACCTATATTAACTTACAATCAATGATAAAACTCAGAATTCACAAGGTACACTGCAAAAAACACTTTCTTCAATTATTTACTTATTTATTTATTTATTTATTTTTCCCACATTTGTGGTTTGCTTGCTGTCTGTTCTCTGTGTCCATTAGCTGTGCATTTTTCTGTGTTTTCACTTGTCTTCCTTTTTGTTGCAACATCTTGCTGAGTCAGCTCTCCATGAAACCTGCAAGCCGGTGGCACTCCATGGTCCTTGTGTGCTTGCACTCTGTGGCACACAGAGTGTGGCACATGGACTGGTGGCTCTCCACAGCATGTGGGGGAGCCTATCTTCACAAGGAGGCCTCAGGACTTGAACCCAAGTTCTCCCATATGGTAGATGGGAGCCCATCTGATTGAGCCACAGCTGCTTCCCCTTCAATAGTTTTTTTTTTTTAGGTTTTATTTTCTTATATTTCTTTTTTTAATTATTTATTTATTTTTAAAAATTACATTAAAAAAATATGAGGTCCCATTCAACCCCACCGCCCCCACCCCCACTCCCCCCACAGTAACACTCTCTCCCATCATCGTGACACATCCATTGCACCTGGTAAGTACATCTCTGGGCATCACTGCACCCCATAGTCAATGGTCCACATCATAGTCCACACTCCCCCACGTTCCATCCAGTGGACCTTGGGGGGATCTACAATGTCCCATAATTGTCCATGAAGCACCACCCAGGACAACTCCACATCCCAAAAATGCCTCCACATCTCATCTCTTCCTCCCATTCCCCAAACCCAGCAGCCACCATGGCTACCCTTCCCACACCCATTCCACATTTTCTCTGTGGACATTGGATTGGTTGTGTCCATTGCACACCCTTCAATAGTTTTGAAATGAACAAAAAACTATGCTATAAAACTGGTATGTACTGATATTAATTAGCAATATATGTGAAATCACATGGTTCACATATCAAAATGTGAAGACAATATCTTGATTTGTTTGGTAAAATAGCTAAAATACATGTCTTTTTCATTGCAATATACTATTAATTTACAATCAATGTTAAAACACAGTATTCACAGAGTGCATTGTGGAGCACTGCATTAGTTTCTAAAACTAATGAAAATATGTGCATTCACAGCTATATACTGATAATGACTTGCAATCAGTGTTAAAAACGGGATTCTCCTAGATCATTGTGAAAATCCACTTTGATTAGTTTTGAAAAGTACTAAAAAAACTGTAAGTTATTATAAGTACATAGAAGTGAATAAGCATGTATTTTCCTTGTTTACAAAACTAATTAAGGTAGTGTTTTCACCGTACATGAAGTGTGTCCTGTGATTTAACATTAAAGGCTACTCAGTATAAAAACATAGCAGTGAATAAAGCATGCATTTTAACTTTTGAACTAATCAAGATAGAGTTTTCAGTTAATTAATGTGTTCCATGCATTCATATTGATTGTAATTCATATAAGTACATAGTATTAATAAAGCATATATTTTATTTATTTTGGAAACTAATGTAGATAGTGATTTCAAAATTCAATATGGGAGTCCCCTGTTTTAGCATTATAATTCAATATAAATACATAACACTGAATAAAGCATGTCTATTAGTTTTCAAAACCAATGAAGATAATTTTTAAAAAGTTCACTTTATTAGTTCTGTGTTTTAACATTGATTATAAGTCAGTACAAGTATATAATACTGAATGTAGCATGTAGTTTACTTACATAATAAAACTAATCAATATAGTGTTTAAACACTTCACTGAGTCCTGTGTTTTAACACTGATTGTTATTAATATACATAGCAGTGAATAAAGCATGTCTTTTACTTTGTTTTCAAAGTAGATCATGGTAATGTTTTCAAAGTTCACTAACTGAGTCTTTTGTTTTATCACTGATTGTAAGTCAATATAAGGACAGAGCACTGAATAATGCATTTATTTGTCTTAGTTTTCAAAACTAATAAAAAATGCTTTCACAATTCACTGAGTTCTGTGTTTTAACATTGATTGTAATTCAATATAATTACATAGCACTGAGTAAAGCAGGTATTTTACTATATTTTCAAAACAAATCACATAGTGTTTTCACAGTTCACTGTATCCTGTGTTTTAACACCCATAATATTACAATATATGAACATAGCACTGAATAAAGCATGTATTTTACTTAGTTTTCAAAAATAATCAAGATAGTGATCTCCAGTTCACAATGTGAGTCCTTTGTTTTAACACTGATTGTTAGTAATTTTAAGTAAATAGCAGTGAATAAAGCATGAATTTTAATTAGTTTTCAAAACCGATCAAGGGTATTTTCCAGTTTACTGAGTCCTGTGCTTTAACTTTGATAATAAGTCTAAATAATTACATAGTGCTTAATAGAGTAGGTAGTTTACTTTGCAAAATTAGTCAATATAATATTTTCACATTTCTCTGTGAGCCCAATGTTTAAATTTTGATTGTAAGTAAATATAAGTATATTGCAGTGGA